>NW_026712228.1:853296-1084322 GCF_030504385.1 Musca domestica | reverse complement strand
TTGTTGGGTCTAAAATGATTATTTCGATGAGTTACAAACGGAATGACGAACTTAATATACCCTCCATACTTTTTTTGGTGGAGGGTATAATAATTTTTTAGTCCATTTACACCGCCTAAGAACAATAGGCTTTAATTCTGACCCCAAACCTTCCCCCATGCAAATTATTGTGAAGATCGGACGATAATTGCGATACGCATATAATATCCTCAAAACGTAGTGTTGGGGTGTAAAAATTTGGAAAATTTACAATTCAAAATTGTAAGTCAAATTGAAAAAATTGCATGTGATAAAAAATATTACAAAAATTGAAAAAAGTAGACAAAAGATTTTCATTATACCCTACACCACAAGGTGGTCAGGGTATTATGTCTTTGTCCATTTGTTTGTAACGGGCAAAATGAAACGAGATAGACCCATAGTTCCTTTTGATGATATGCATAGAATCACATTCTGAGTCGATTTATGCATGTCCGTCTGTCCGTCTTTCCATGTATTTTTGTAAACAAAATACAGTTCGCATTTATTGTCCTATCCAGATGAAATTTTGCACAAATCATTTGTTTGGCCCAAATTTAGATATAACACCCATATATATCTTCGTCCGATTTGCTTTTTATTGTGCACCAAACGTGTAATATCAGTCCGAATTGTATGGAATTTTCAGATTGGACCTGAAAATAAGTATGCCAATTTTGATCGAAATCAGTTCAGATATAGCTATAGCTCCCATATATATTGTTCATCCGATTTGCTATTTTTGTCCTCCGCAGCCGTAATATGCACCCTGTAACAACAATATTTGGGGAAATATATCACATACAGGTTAGAAATACATTTGCTAAATTTTATCGAGATCGGTTCAGATTTGGATATAGCTCCCATATATAACTTCGTCCGATTTACCTTTGATTGTGCACCAAACCTCTAATATTTGGCCAAATTGGATGAAATTTTGCACTTACAACCGAATTGTGACTAGAAGCTAGTATGTCAAATTTGGTGAAGATCGGTTAAGATATAGCTATAGCTCCCATATATACTGTTCATCCGATTTGTCATATTTGTTACCCACAGTCGTAATATGCACTCCAACGAGTACATACCCACGATATTCAGGGAAATATATCAAATACAGCTCAGAAATATCTATGCCAAACTTTATCGGGATCGGTTCCGATTTGGATATAGCTCCTATATATATTTTTATCCGATTTCAAATTAATTGCGCACCAAATGAGCAATACAAGTCCGAATTTAAAAGTGGTGTAGGGTATCATAAATACTTTCTTTACTGGTTTTTTATTGGTATATTTTCCCGCGATTTTTATAGGTTTTTTTTTTTTTTTTTTTTTTTTTTGCAAGAGACCATTCCGAACTGATGGGAATTGTGAAAATCGGCCCAACGGGTCTTGATATATAAACAGAATAAATAGGATCAATTCGTATATATCCGATTTTTGGAATTTAGCATCACTGTAATGTTTTTTTTTTTTGTATGTTTTTGATATTTTACCAAAATTTTTATACCCTACAACACTGTGTGTTGGGGGTATTATAAGTTTGATTGGGCCAAAAATTATGTAACACCTCGAAATATTGGTTTCCCACATAGGAAAATTTATATGGATCTTCCTATCTCGCCGAGCTGAGTCGATCTAGCTGTGTATGTCCGTCTGTCCGTCTGTCCATGTTAATTTGTAATCACTCTACAGGTCGCAATTATGGCCCGATCTTCACGAAATTTAGAATGGATGTGGGGTTATGGTCAGTATTACTGTATTACAAATTGAATACTTTATATTGAACGAATGGTATGAGCTAGAAATTTGGAATGAGAGTCACTGATAGAATGCAGGATAGATGTACCGAGGAGTTTTTGGAAATTCGAACTTGAAGATTGCGAAAAGTTCTAAAACGGTACTAAACTTCTAAATTGTTACTATTTGGTATTATGGCAACGGATAGGGATAAAATAAATATGGACATATGGTTTGACAAACAGCGTTGGAAAGTAGTTTGAAGTTTTTAGGAAGATGGTTTTGGAAATTTGTACTAAGTGTGCGAACTGTTCTAAATTTGCAGCAGTTCGGTTTTGGGTGAACGGATGAAGCTGAAATTTTATATTGGGCCCCCTGTGGTGGTGGTAGATATATGATAAAGAGTTGCTTCTGGAAATGTGTACTGCAACTGCACGAAAAGTATTAAATAGTACTATATTTGGCACAATTTGACATTGGATGAACTGATAGTACTTGAAATATTAAATTTTGTATTACGGTCGCTGTTCATTTATAGCCTGGACATATGAATATGGTTTCGGAAATATGTACTATAATTCTACGAAAAGTTCTGAATGATACTAAATTTGGTATTAAGTGAAGAGAAAGAGATCGAGGTATAAAATTTGATATTTAGCTTACTGATAGTATCCCTGCTTGAGATTTGGTGGTCGGTTTGAAAATGCGTAATATATTTGTAGGAAAAATCCCAAATTGTACTAAGTTTTGTATTGGGTGAAGGGAGAGACCTGATATGCGAAAATTTGATAGTGTAGTCTCTGTTGGTATTTGGAATTGATATATGGAGGTGACTTTGAAAATGTATACTACAAGTGCATGAAAAGTACTAAATAATACAATATTTTGTGGAATTTGGTATTGCGTCAACAGATAGTCTTGAAATCTTAAAATTGGTATTAAGATCGCTGTTCATAAATAGTACTAAATTTGGTATTGAGTGATAAGGTGGAGTCCTCGAATTTGACATTGAAATCTCTGTTGGTATCCGGAACTGAGATATGGAGGTGATCTTGGATATATGTACATACATATATTGTACGAAAAGTAGTAAATGGTACTAAATTTGGAATTGGGAGGAGGGATAAAGCTGAAACCATGAAATTGTATATTGCGATAATTATTGGTGCTTAGGATTTATACATGGAACGGTTTTGCAAATGAGTACTAAAATTATACAAAAACAAGTAAGCCAAGGCTATAGTCGTGCGGGGCCGACCAGTGATACCCTACAACACTACAATATGTTAGAAGCCCCCTTATATTCAGATCGATATTGGAAGATGTCTTTTTTGAAATTATGTAACGGAGCACTGACCTGACCAGGGATATTTGCCCAATAACGAAATCAGCATAAAAAAGCCAGAAGTTCGCCTTTTGACTATTTCGGATATCGCCTGTGAGTAATGTTGGTATTTTTTCACACAAGAGTAGTGGTCCATTCTACTCGCTGCCCTAATCTCGAACTTCATGCGAGATTTTGTGTCCTTTGGTTTCAATTTGTGACCTTTATAACGGCTTCAAAATCAGGAAAATTTTTAGTTGTTGGTCCATTTCAACCTCCAAATATATTGCGGACATCTTTAAAACCAATAGGCCTATCCCTTCTGAGCCTTACCCTACCCTTGTGAAAATTTTCGTGAGGATCGGATAGTAATTGCAATCTGTATAACACCAACCTGTGTTGTAAGGTGAAAAAATATTACAAAATGTACACCTCAATATTATAAGTCAAATTGAAAAAATCCCATGCGATAAAAAATATGAAAAAAAAAAAATAAGAAAATGGCACAAAATACTACAAAATCTGTATAAACATCATTATTGGCATCTTTTTAGACGATTTTTTTACATTTTATTCTTTTATGCCTGGAGGGCATTCTGAATTGAGAAAATTTATCAAAATCTGTCCAGCCATTCTGGAGTTATAAACCATTCTGTAGAGCAACTACAAAATCAGGATTTTTTTCAGTTTTTGGTCCATTTCGACCCCTAAATTTTATGCGATCATCTCCAAAAGAAATAGGGTTCTATTCTGACCTTGACCCCACTTCCATACTAAATTTCGTGAAGATCGGGCCATAATTGCGACCTGTAGAGCGATTACAAATTAACATGGACAGACGGACGGACGGACATACATAGCTAGATCGGGAATCAATATTTCGAGGTGTTACATAATTTTTGGCCCAATCAAACTTATAATACCCCCAACACATAGTGTTGTAGGGTATAAATACGAAATTTTACAAAAAAAATATTTATATACATAATATTTCGAATATATACATATTTATTCGAAAAATACTAATTTTGGATCACTGTAGATATCTATTAGGGAGAGATGTAGATCTTTTTGGATATGCGTATTGAAGGTTATTAAATTTGGTATTAGTTGAAGGGATAAAACTAAAATTCTCAAATTTGGTATGGAGGTCAGGATTTAGATATGGTGACATAAAAATGGTTTTGGACAGAAAAATTTGATGTGGGTCCATTGTGCAATGGATTTTCTAATATCCTCCTTAGTAACCCTCAAAATGCTTCAAAAGGTAAACATTTTCGTATCATTCTTTCCGAAAAAAGGGAAAACTTGAATAAAATTTAAAACCTTGTAAGTCTGAAAATTTCTTGTATTAAAACATTTTGTCAAATTGAACAATTTGTGAATTTTGAGCACTTAAGAGACTAACGCGAACTGTTAGACCGAAACTAAAATTATTAGGTGGACTTTTTTCGTAGTGACGTAGTAGCAGACACTTGATAGTACGTAAATAAATGGAGATATACGCCCGAATTAAAACCTGAATTGTTATGCCCTGGGTCACACTGTGGTACAAAGTGTCTTTAAGCATTTGTTTGTAAAACGCAGAAGGTTAGATTTATAATCTCTGTTTGTAATCAGCATATAACCACACTCTGCGTCGGTTTTTGGTTGTCCACGTATTTATATATTCAGAGTGCTGTCGAATTTATTGTCTGATTGACAGTTTATTTGTCTGACCCCTGGACGTACCCTATGTTGCTACTGGTAATTGACTTAGGTTTGAATACAGCTTCTATGTATCTTCGACGGATTTCAATTTTATTACGCACCAAAAGCAAAAGCTTATATCTGAATTATTATCCCGAACTTCACAATATCTTCTAAAATTAAAAAAAAAATCCATTGACCTTTGGCATCAACATAGATGCTTGTAACAGAAGAAATCTATGAGTTATCTCTTCTATGAACATTGACTAACATCAAACAAAGTACTTTCTTAAAACACCATTTTAGACCAAATCATTTATTTAGTACCACAAAGTAAAATTTGAGGGCCTTCTTGAAAATATTTTTAAGTCCCCTAAGCTCTCCCATAGTATTTTCGATTTTTCGAACCTTTAAACTTAATTAACCCATTAACGTATCATTTTCGCTTATCCCTTTTCAAAATTAGCATATTTTCCCCATCCCAAGACATGCAAACACTTTCTCAAGTATCCTTTCCGGTTATTATAAATTCTCTTCATTATCAACAAAAATTTCCCAACATAATCTCTTTATTGAAATCTTAACAAACATGCCAAAAGGGAAAATGGTCCATTCATATTTGAAAATTCTAACAAATATAGAGAATTCCTTGCAGACACTGAAGTGTTGATTTAATTTATTAAACCTCCCTTATTGACTTGACATGATTGGAAATTGTTATTAAAATAAGCAAATCACATTTCATTAATAACTAAATTAATGAAATCCTCTGCTTTGGCCGTATCTGCCAGTCATGAATGGCAGTCACACTGGCTGTTGACATTTTTTGCCTTTGGTACGTTTGGGAGATGTCCTTTTCGTTGGCTCATTGTCATTGTGGTGATGACATTGCTCACCCTCTCTCTCTCCCCCTCTCTGTTGGTTAATGAAACGAAAAGGAGGGGGAGAATGGAACGGCACGACAAAAATCCATAATGGAAAATTCAATTTTCAAAATTATTTGCTTGGTTAGACATTTTTACCCCATTCGAACTCAAAGATGAGTACAACATATCGTACTTTCATGTTATTAGCCTGAATGTGTGTTTGTGATAGGATTTTTGCCATTCATCTAAGCATGTGTGTGTGTGTTTTATATTTACATACCGGCAATGTGTCTGTGTGAGTGCTTGTGTTAATCTTTCGATGTTGTCATTCATTCGCTCATTGGCATTGATTGCTACAGTTGTTGCTCTTGATTCTTTTGCGGCTGCTATAGCCACTGCCGCTTTTCTGCAGCAGCTCTCCAAGCTTTGTCGTCAGATTTTTGTTGCTGTTGCCGATATTACCTCAAGTCACAGACTTAATTGAAGATGTGTTGTCATGTTAACCCGGCCACTTCACAAACTTATGAGGTTCGACAAAGGATATGAATATGTGCATGAGTGTGTGTGTGCTAGTTCGCATGTGTATGTGTGTATTTATTGTAGTTGTCTGTGACTTTATTAACCAATAATGGAATATGACATTTGGGACATTTCGTGGCAAACAATATTGAACTTTGCTGCCAAAGGCTTAACAAATATGAATAGTGGCTTATCTTGGCATCTACGTTTTGCATCTCAATTTCAAAATCAAGTTTCGGTTTTATTTACAAAGTCAAGAGATATAAGTAGCCCGGCAATTGTGTAGACAAAGGTGTTTTTGTACTTTTAATCCTGGGTGTTGTTGGGGGAATATCTTGTGCTAATTAAATTTGGAAAAATTATTACACATATATATTTCATGAAGTAGACAAGGTCAGTTAGTTTAACCACTGATATATACAGCCAGTAAATATAACCGATTCGTCCACATTTTCAGATTTCAAATAATTTTTACAGAAATAAAATAAAAATTTTACCTTCTAGAAGATATAGCCAATGTTGAAACATAATTTCATAATCTTGATAAAAAAAATAAATTCTATGAGGTTTGAAGTTTGTATATTAAGGATCCTGTGTATTGGCGCTACTCCGAGACTTAGATCTACATTTTAATTTACGAAGAGGTGTTTTACACCCTGAGAAACCAAGTTCAAACCAAATCGATTAGATAATATGACCACGAACCTGGACATAATATAAAATATAAAATAATAGTCAGGACCAGATAGTTCATACAAGCGAGTTGGAGAACCAGGGAGTCCATCAGACAATATGGGGATTTTGTAAAGGGGTAGGAGAGTCCGAGAAACGTGGAGGGCAGGGCCATGGACGAACTGGAGGGCCAGGCAGTCCATATCGCCGAGAAGAGCTAAAATTGTCGAATTAGAGAACCAGCGACTCCAACTCGACGAGCTGAACGGCAAGGATTCAACATAAACGATTTTGAGGGCCTGGAAGTCTACATTAATGAGATGGAGTATCAAGTATCATATACGATCTGGAGGGCCAGAGAGTCTATATAGGCGAGCTAAAAGGCCATAGAGTCTATATAGACGAGCTGAAGAACCAGAGAGTCTATAGAGACGATCTAGCGGCCCAGAGAGTCTATACAGACGAGCTAGAGGACTAGAGAGTCTATGGACATGAGCCGGAGGGCCAAAAAGTCTATAGAGACGAGCTGGAGGGCCAGGGAGTACACATAGACGAGGAGGAGAGCCAGGGAGTCCACATAATCGAGCTGGAGGGCCAGAAAGTATATAGAGACTAGCTAGAGGGCCAGAGAGTCTATAGACATGAGCTGGAGGGCTAAAGAGTCTATAGAGACTAGCTAGAGGGACAGAGAGTCTATAAAGACTAGCTTGAGGGCCAGGGAGTCTACAATAACGAGCTGAAGGCCAGGGAGTCTACATAGACGAGCTGAATGCCATGGAGTTTACATAGACGAGCTGAAGGCCAGGGAGTCTACATAGACGAGCTGAAGCCCAGGGAGTCTACATAGACGAGCTGGAGGGCCAAGGAGTCTATAGAGACGAGCTGGAGGGCCAAGGAGTCTATTGAGACAAGCTGGAGGGCCAGAGAGTCTATAGAGACAAGCTGGAGAGCCAGAAAGTCTAAAGAGAGGGTCGGAGTCTATAAAGACGATCTGTAGTGCAAGAGCTGGAGGGCCAGAGAGTCTATATAGACGAGCTAGAGGGCCGGATAGTCTATAGAGACGAGGTGGAGGGCCAGATAGTTTATAGCGACGAGCTAGAGGGCCAGATAGTCTATAGAGACGTACTGGAGGGCAAGAGAGTCTATAAACACGAGCTGAGAGGTCAGGGAGTCATAGACGAGGTGAAACGCCCAGGAGTCTAATATGCTAGCAGGAGGTCAGAGAGTTCATAGAGACGAGCTGAAGTGCCAGTGAGGCGATACCGACGATCCGGAGGACAACAGAACCGATACTGAAGCGTAGGAGGGCTACTGATCCGATAACAATGAGGGCCTAAGAATCTACTTAGACAGACTGGATAGCTTGGAAGTTGAACCGATCAAAGAGATAAGTTGGAGCTGAAGTGACAGAGCGATTAAATTGTCAGTGAGTCAGGTCAAAGGAGTAGGTTCAATTAGTCTTTAGAGATTAGCCGGACCTTCAGGGAGCCTATATAAAGCAGAAGTCCCATTTGATTGAATTGCCTGGGGAGAGGGTGTACACAAAGTTGTACGAAGGAATGGAAGTAGATTGATAAAATTTAATTCAAATGTGTGTTTGGTCTGCAGGACTTTTGGTGTTGAAAATGGGCTATATAGGTCCACGTTTAGGTATAGACCCCCATAACTGTACCTCCCTATATTCGGTATTTTCATGTTTCTGGCGGCATTTTTCACCGGAATTGTTTCAAATTCCGTTATGATAGTTCGTAATGGGTGCTACAGCCTGTGACAGAAAATTGTCTATGCAGGTCCAAGTCTTCGTATGGCCCCCATATAACGGTATGTTCGATATTTTGATGATTTTAGCGACATTACCGAAATTGTTTCATATTTCGTGTTTGAATTTCCTAATAGGTACTACAGTGTATGACAGAAAATTGTCTATACAGGTCCAGGTTTTCGTATAGCCCCTAAATATCGGTACCTCCCGATATTCGGCATTTTGATGATATTAGCGACTTTTTTCACGGGAATTGTTTCAAATTTTGTATTTGAAGTTCCTAATAAAAACTACAGCCTCTGACGGAAATTGTCTAAGCAGGCCTTCGTATAGCCCCAATATAACGGTAACTCTCTATATTCGGTATTTTGGTGAGGTTATAACTCACCGGAATTGTTAAAATTTCGTATTTGCACTTTGTAATGAGTACTACAGCCTGTGACAGAAAATTGCAGGTCCACGTCTTCGTGTAGACCGCAAAATAACGGTAACTCCCTAGATACGATATTTTTAAAATTTTAACAGAATTTTCTAACGAACTGCTTACTGCTTTTTCACTTGTTTTATTTAAAGTAGGATAGCTCAAGAGTTATCTTCTCTGAAAACAAAGAGTGGGAGCTAAAATATTTTAAAGAGAATATTTACTCTAAAATAGAAAATACACTTACTTACAAATTAAACAACCGTATGTCAAAAACAAAAGAGTACTCGGCAAGAGGAAATCTACGAATATTACTGCAACTCAAAAATGGACAAAGCTAGTTCCTTTACGAGTGGCATAGAGCTTTAATTTTTTATACATCCAGGAGTTCTCCCGCTCGAATTCGAGTAAGGTGAAATATTTGCATTTCGGAGCTCTGATGTTAATATGATGATGAATGATGTTGAGGGTCAGCAAGTCTTCACAAAATAGAGTGAGCCTCTACAAAACGGCTTAAAAAAAGAGAAAAGCTGTAGGTGACAGAGGGAATAAGATTTAGGGATTGAATATTACGTGTAAGTTTTTTAATACAAACAAAAGGCCAAGCCGAAGAGCGTATCTCGACCAGGGGTCTGAAAACTACGAAGTCTACACAACAATAAAAAGCCAGTCTTCCACACAAATAAAAAAAGAATTACCTGGAATTTTATGTAGACCACTGGTATTTCAAGAAATACCAGACTGAAGGACTGTTGACAAATATAGGGGAGAGGTGCTGAGCTGTTCTTTAAATAAAATGTTAAAGAAATGTGAGAAAGTTGGTCTATTTTCCTTCGATGTTAATCACGTTTAGGGAGTCAGCTACAGCAGTGAACTTTTAAAGAGAAGCTGAATATCAGTAGATAACTTGAGCTTGAACCAAGGAATCTGCGTAGGAAGCTCAGTAAGGAAATTTGTGTAGACTATATAAAAAAGGGAACTGATTCTTTTCCCCTCCTTTTGAAAATAAACAAGTTAAAAAGCAGTAAGTTGGGCCGGGCCGAACTTTGAATACCCTCTACCATTTGGAACGAATTTGGAAATTTTAAAATAATATAATCCCTAAAAATTCTGTTAAATTTTAAAAATACCGAATATCGCCGTTATATTGGGGTCTATACGACGTGGACCTACATAGGCATTGTTTGCCATTAGCCATTACCATATTTAAATTCGAAACTTGAAATAAACGGTGAATAATGTGGCTAAAATCATCAAAATATCGTCTATAGGGAGGTACCATTATATCGGAGCTGTGCGAAGACCTGGACCAGCATAGACAATTTTCTGTCACAGGCTATAACATCCATTACAAACGTCAAATACGATATCTCAAACAATTTCGGTGGGTATTGTACCTAAACTCGTCAAAATACCGAATGTAGGGGGGTACTGATATATGGGGCCTATACGAAGTCCTGGACCTACATAGATATTTTTCTGTCACAGACTGTAGTTCCCATTACGAACTCTAAATACGTAATTTCAAACACTTCCGGTGAATAATGGCGCTAAAATCATCAAAATACCGAATATTGGGAGGTACCGTTATATGGGGGGCTATACGAAGACCTGGACCTGCATAGACATTTTTCTGTCACAGAGTGTAGTTCCCATTACGAACTCTAAATACGTAATTTGAAACAATTCCGGTGATTAATGGCGTTAAAATCATCAAAATACCGAATTTTGGGAGGTACCGTTATATGGGAGCTATACGAAGACGTGGACCTGCACAGACAATTTTCTGTCACAGAGTGTAGTTCCCATTACGAACTCTAAATACGTAATTTGAAACAATTCCGGTGAATAATGTCGCTAAAATCATCTAAATACCGAATATAGGGAGGTACCGTTATATGGGGGCTATACGAAGACGTGGACCTGCACAGACAATTTTCTATCTTAGGGTGAAGTATCCACTTGGAACTTCAAATACAAAATTTGAAACAATTCCGGTGAATAATGTCGCTAAAATCATCAAAATACCGAATATCGGGAGGTACCGTTATGTGGGGGCTATATGAAACCGTGGACCTACATGGCCCATTTACGAACTTAACCTGCCTACTGGAAAAATAAACATGTGTGCAAAACTTTAGCCATCTATCTCAATTCATTCGAAAGATAGCGTGATTACAACAGACGGACAGACAGACAGGCGGACATCGCTCAATCGACTTAGAATTTTACGATGATCAAGAATATATATACTTTGTTGGGTTTGACATGAGTATTTCGAGGAGTTACAAACGGAATGACAAAAATAAATAATAAATTCACACTCTTCACCTAGAAGACAGCCAACAAAACAACAACTTAAGTGATTTCAAATGGTTAGCATGGAAATAATGAGAAAACTTCGAATCCAGAATGTCATCAAGCTCAACCTTCAAATACATTGCATGAGGACGTGTTGTTGTGAATTATTATTTATAAATTCCAATCACGTATTTCTAACATTTCTTGCAATTGTTGTTATTTTTTCTACATTTTGAAGGGATGTGTATGAGACATATGAATACCAAATAGAAGCTAAGGCAAAGGACATTAGCAAATACAGCAAAAAAGGAAAAAAGAGCTCCTGACAACAATTGTAACACATCAGTTAGCCAAACATCAATGCGAACACCATCAAAGGGAAGGGAAGGTAGAAAGTGACTCTCCAAACGACAATACCATAATGTCACTGTTGTACGTTCCCCCTGGAGACAAGAGTTGACAAATCTCTTAGACAAAACCTCAGTCAACCAGTAGACAGGCGGCGAACATTGTTGGCAAAAAAAAAAAAAAAAAAAAAAAACATTTGCAAAAAGCCAAGGAAATACAATGCAAAGCAAAGGAAAACAAAATAATATTATTATTCGGTATTGGGGAGCAAGTACGAGCGTCAATGGGACAAAATGTTGCATACTCAGCGAAAAATCAAATACCACTGATTCATCCAAAAACGATTGAAACGAAATCAAATGAAAAATTGCGAGTTCATGTTGTGAAATCAAATTTCCATTATTTATCGGCGACACGTACTTCGTCGCTCCCCAAGTAAATGGACATTAGAGATTTCGGTTTGATGGAATGTCAAGCATGGGCAAGCCCTTATCAGCGTAAAATTCCAAGTTGGATGAGATAAAGGGACAAAATGTTTCACATATGTGTGTCTTCTATACAAAAAGGACCATATTCGTTTTACTCCGTCAAATATCACACTCAAGAGGAAGAGTAGATTTTTATACCCTAACCAATTGGCTAGTGTGTAAAATGTGTACCCTCATTTGATACGGCCAAAATGTGCCTAAACGAAATAACGGTTTTAGACCCTAGGTCTCTTTGGAATAAATCCGTTTCAGGATATTTGGAGTCGATCTAGCAATGTCCGTCTGTCTGTCTGTTTATCTGTCTGGATGGTGCGCACAATAATCTCCAAGGGAGTATCCGATTTAGCCCAAACTTCGTACATCATAATAATATTATCAAACTTAGATTGAGTTCGGAGATGGACAATATCGGTCCACTCCTTCTGGTACCTCCCCCAAACAAATGTCTAAATTTTCAAAACAAAAAAAAATCTGCACAGAAAGGGAAATGATAATCTGATATTGCTCCAACTTTTCAAATCCGAATATTTGCATCCGTGCTACATCAGGTGCGAAAATGGACAATATCGGTCCACTCCATCAAGTACCTCCCCAACAAAGGGTCAAAATTTAGAATAATTATAACTTCTATAAAATGTGATTTAAGAGTCCGATTGTCTTCAAATTTCACGCATCTCAATATTTTAATTAATCCAAGGTCTGGCGTGAAAATGTGATACATCGGTCCACTCCTCCTGGTACCTCCCCATATAAAGGTCGCAATTTTCAAAAAAAAAAGAAGTAAATAGCTGTAAGTTCGGCCGGGCCAAACTTTGGATTCCTTCCACCGTTCGAAGCTAATTTGGCAATTAAAAAAAAAAAACTCGTTAAAAATTCTGTTAAAATCTTAAATACCAAAAATAGCCGTCATTTTAGGGTCTAAACGATGACGTGGACCTGCATAGGTAATTTTTGTAATAAGCCATTACAATATTCAAATGAGAAACTTGAAAAAAAAATCGGTGAATAATGTAGCTAAAATCATCAATATAGAGAGGTACTATTATATGGGGCCTATATCAAAATGTGGACCTGCACACACACTTTTCTGTCATAGGCTGTAGTATCTATTATGAACTTTAAATACAAAATTTGAAACAATTCCGGTGAACAAATTGGCTAAAATCATCAAAATACCGAATATCGGGAGGTACCGTTATATGGGTGCTATACGAAGACGTGGACCCGCACAAACAATTTGCTGTCATAGGCAGTAGTATCAATTACGAACTTCAAATACCTAATTTGAAACAATTCAAGGAATAATGTCGCTAAAATCATCAAAATATCGAATATCGGGAGGTACCGTTATATGGTGCTATACGAAGACATGGACCTCCATATACAATTTTCTGTCTTAGGCTATAGTATCTATTACGAATAATATCTATTATGAATAATGTCGTTAAAATCATTAAAAACCCGAATATCGGGAGGTACCGTTCTATGGGACTGTACGAAGACGTGGACCTGCACAGATAATTTTCTATCTTAGGCTGTAGTATTCATTACGAACTTCAAATACCAACTTTGAAAAAATTTCGGTGAATAATGTAGCTGTAATCAAAATAACTTCAAATACCAAATTTTAGATAATTCGGGTGAGCAACGTCGCTAAAATCATTAAAATACCGAATATCGGGAAGTACCGTTATATGGAGGCTTTACCAAAAACGTTGACCAACATTGGCCCATTTTAAATACCAAAAGTTCTGCAGACATAATATACATTTAACTAAAATGTTATCAATCTACTTTACTTCGTTCGGAAGCTAGAGTGATTTCCACAGACGGACGAACATCGCTAAATCGATATAGAATTTTACGCTGATCCAGGATATATATACTTTGTGGGGTTTATTATGAATATTTCGGGGGGTTACAAAAGGAATGACAAAGTGGATGGTACAAACATTTGGGATGTGCGAAGTTAAAACCAAATGTTGGCTCTTTGGCACTGAATGGTTGGACCGAAAATATCTACCCATTTTCACTCCAGACCAACGTGTGATATTATGGCGTGCGATATGTCAACCGAATTGAATACAGGTGAGAAAACAAATTTCAACAAAGTCAAGCCGCCAAACGCTGCCCAAATGTTGGCCTGCTGTATTTTGGCCCATTCCCGGCGAAGCTCTTGCTTGAGTTGATCGATACTTTGGTATTTTTTAGTGCCAACCTTGCTTTCCAAAATACTCTAGACACAATGGTCGAATTGGTATCTGGAGATTTTGGTGACCATTGTTAAAACGCATTCCAGAATATTTTTGCGATAATATCTGGCATTTATTCTGATGCCACGGTCGACATTTGGAATGTGCGAAGTTAAATCCAAATGTTGGCTCTTTGGCCAGAGTAGGTGAACTGAAAATATCTTCCAATTTTAGCTCCAGACCAAGGTCTATTAAAAATATTATGCTGCGCGATATGTTAAGAGAATACCCTTTTTTCCTGTTCTTCTTACACGATTACCGGCCTGATGATATTAGATACCTTGGACTGGTTTTTAAGACGGCCAAACTTCTAGTGGCGCCCAACGTTCATATAAAAAGTGAGGTGACCACCCGATAGGACTGAAACTCTTCTAATCAGATATCTATCCTAAAACGGGTTAAAAATGTGAGTGGTCATAAAGGTTAAACTATTTTTTTGCATTAATTCTCCTCCTGTATGGCCTTTTCATAAACCTTGGCATTAACCACAAATGAAAGGTAGCTCTCGCTTCAGCCTCATAATGTGTTAAACTCTATAGGAAAATTTATCGACAGTAAATTACTTAATTGACAGTCAATACATTCGATTTTAATTTCTAGTCCATTTATAGAGAATTTTATTTTCGATATTTTCTTTATCTTTTCCAATGAAATGCTTCTATCAATGAATGTCATATTCATATATTCATATGAATGTATGCGTTTTTGAAAATATTGATATTTCCTTTTCGTAGCATTACTGGAAATGAAAAATGACAGATGACCTTTTCAAAGAATTCTTTGGATATATCTGCATTTCAAGGTAGTTATATATTTGAGGAATTTGTATGAGGAAATGAAAAGATTACGCTATGACATTGAAGGCTGTGAATATTAAAATGAAAATGTCATATGTGATGAGCACATTTATCAATCAATGTCAATTTTAGATAATAGTCATTTGAAATATGAAGTGTGTCATTCGAATACATTTAAATACGATTCCTTCGTTTTGTTACATTAGAACTCGATATTAGGCCCATGAACAGTTGAGCATAGAAGGTACACAATTTAATATTACTTTGTCGGAAGTTATTTATGATTTTTTATACCTTACATCACTTAGTGGTAAGAGTCTTTCTGCATTTGTATGTAACTAGGAGAAAGAAACGAGATAGACCCATTGTTACTTTTGAGGATCTTCATAGAATCACTTTCTGAGTCGATTTATGCATGTCAGTCCGTCTACCCATGTATTTTTGTAAACAAAATGCAGGTCGCATTTATTATCCGATTGGGATGAACATTTCTAAAAAACATTTTTTTGGCCCAAGGACGAACCCCATTGAAATTGGTGAGAATCGGTTCAAATTTAGCTCCAATATATATCTTCAACCGATTTCGGGATCATGGTGCACCATGGCCAATATCAGTCGAAGTACATCAAAATCAGCTCAGAAATACTTCTTGCAATTTTTTTAGAGATCGCATCCGATTTGGATATAGCTCCCATACACAGGATGAGATTAAAAAACTGCAACCAATTTCAGACTACTGTCACTTCTAAGCCACTCGCCCGATAGCTGTTAAAATTATTCCGGTGACAGCTCATTATATTGTTTACAAGCGTTCGAAAGAATTTTGGTGAGAATTTTCCAGAAAAAAAGTTATTCGTGATGGAATTCAAGCGTGATAGTGTGATTTCCTTATATTTGGCTGGAAAACCACAAGTGTCTATCGTTAGAGCACTCCAGCATTTAAATGTGAATAAATTTTCTGTGTCTCGTACCATCGCTCGTTGCCGTGATACTGGTGGCGTAGCCTGAAGTCAAGGAAGTGGACGGAAGAAAACAGCAACATCAGCAGAAATTGTTCGGAAGGTAAAGAAGCGACTTGATCGAAACCCGCGTCGCAGTGACCGAAAAATGGCTTGTAAGCTGAACATATCGCAATATTCCATTCGGCAAATATTGAAAAAAAAAAAGTGCAAGAACTTACACCGCAACAGAAAGAAAATAGACTCAAAAGAGCTAAAGAGTTGCTTCGCTTGGCCGAAAGTGGTGAACTACCGAATTTGGTATTCTCCGTTGAAAAAACATTCGTTGTCCAGCAGTTTGTAAACAAACAAAATAATCGTGTTTACTTGCCAAAGAGATCAGCTGAAAATGTGCACCTTCGGTTGGCCACCAGAACACAAACGCCGGTCATGGTGATGGTGTGGGCCGCCATAACAGCCAATGGTCACTCGCCGATCGTATTAATCGACCGTGGTATCAGAACAAATGCCGAATATTATCGCGAAAATTCTGGAGGTGTATTAAAGCCTTGGGCACGCAAGCATTTTGGCCACAGACCTTGGACATTCCAGTTACAAACTGAGGTTCCTCGCTTCATTTCCAGTAAACAATGGTCACCAAAATCTGCAGATACCGATCCGTTGGACCATTGTGTCTGGAGTATTATGGAAAGCCAGGTTGGCAGGACAATTTTTTTATTTTTGTTTTAAGTGTTTATCTCACCCTGTGTATGTTTCATCCGTTTTGAGGTTTTAAATCCCTCACATTCGTAATATGCATTCCACAAGAATTATATTTGGTACAAGACATCTTATAGAGCTCGGGAATACCTTTGCTAAATTTATAGCTCTCATATATATCTTTGACCGATTTCATGTTACTTTTACACTAAATGGCCATATCAGTCTAAATGACCTGAATTTGGCACATCCGACAAAATTCAGTCCAGAAGCAAGAACATCAAATTTGTACATCCACCCGATTTTGACTTTAAGTCCCACACATTCGTAGTATGCATTCCCATATATATCTTCAACAAATTTCGGGTTAATTGTGCACCAAATGGCCAATATCAGTCCAAAAGTCCTAAATTTGGGCACATCCGACCGAATTCAGTCTGCAAGCAAGTATATCAAATTTGGTGAAAATCGGTTTAGATATAGCTATAGCTCCCATATATACGTTTCATCCGATTTGGTATTTAAATCCCTCACATTGGTAATATGCATTCGACAACAATGATATTTTATAGAGATTGGAAATACCTTTGCCAAATTTAAGATTTGGATGTTGCTCCCATATATGTATATGCTATATCCGATTTCCGGTTTATTGTGCTAATATCAGCCCAAATGGGGTGAATTTCGGTATGTAAATTTCCATTTGGTGGAACTCTGGTCCGATATATATTTTTATACTCTCCACCATACCTAGTATGTAGGGTATATTAATTTCGTCGTTCCGTTTGAAACTCACCGAAATACTAATTTTAAACCCGACAAAGTGTATATATTCTTTATCAGCGTAAAATTTTAAGACGGTTTAGCCCTGTCCTTCCGTATAACCACGCTACGGTCAAAACGAATAAGGGTAGGAAGCTAAAATTTTGCACAGATCTGTCTCCTGTCTGCAGGCAGGTCAAGTTCAAAGATATCGGTCTACGACATCGTATAGCCCCCAAATAGCGGTACCCTCCGATATTGGGTATTTTGATGATTTGAGTTCCATTTTTCAATGGAATTGTCTGAAATTCTACAAAAGGAGTTCTTTGTGAGCACTTAATCCCATGAAAGAGAATTATTTATAAAGGTCCACGATATCGTATAGCCCCCATATAACCGTACCCCTCGACATTTGGTATTTTGATGATTTCAGCCAAATTTGTCAATTGAATTTTGTTAAAATCTACAAAAGGAGTTCCTTGTAAGTATATTACCCCCTGGAAGAGAATTGTCTATATGGATCCACGATATGATATATTCCTTATATAACGGTACCCCTCGATATTTGGTATTTTGATGATTTCAGCCAATTTTTTAATGGATTTGTTTTAAAATCAACACAAGGGGTTCCTACTGAGTACTTTACCGCCTAAAAGAGAAATGTCTGAATAGGTCTACGTTTTAGTATAGTGCCCATATAACGGTACCCTAAGATATTCGGTATTTTCATGATTTTTGCGACATTATTCACTGGAATTGTTCCAAATTTCGTACATATTGTTCGAAACTGTCACTACAGCCTATGACATAAATTACTTATGCAGGACCACATCTTCGTTTAGCAACCCATATAACCGTTTTGCATCTGAGCGGAATTTTTCGACTGAATATTTTTGAAATTTTTCAAATTTCTTCCAAATGGTGGAGGGTATAAAAAGTTCGGCCCGGCCGAACTTATCTTCTTTTTTACTTGTTTAATATGATGCTTCTCGAAGTGATATCATGCACTCTATAGCAATGTTATTTGGTATAAAAAATAAAAAATGTCTCCGTCAAATTTCGTGAAAATCGATCCAGAATTGAATATGCCTCCCATACATACAGTAGTACCCTCTGAAAACAAATTATAACTGTTCTAAATCTAAATGTTGATAGGTGGTATAATCTACTATAATCGAAATATGCATACTGGTGTAGGGTTCATATAGCCGGCCCCACTCGACTTTTTACTTTTTTTAACGGTTTTTTTAATAACAATACTAGCTTTGAGAGTCATTAGTGTCCTTATTTAGAATATTCACATTTATAGCTCCGAGATTCCTTAGATATTTTTTATATAATCAAAGATTTAGCTCTAAGGTCATTCGAGTTTATTTTAATAATCCATGGTAAAAGCTCTAAATTGTTCCATTTTTTTTTTTTTTTTTTTTTTTTTTTGAGAAATTTCTATTTTTAAAGAATCTACTGAGATTCCTTTAAAATTTGTAAAATCCTGTATAGACTTCATATCCTATGAAAAGGTTTCCTTTAAATTTACTATTGCAGAACTGTTAGATTCTAAAAAAATATTCCAGACTGAATGTAAATTTTGCTCTAATACTCCTTAAAAACTATTCTTCAAATTCTAATACATTTGTCCTGTAAACCTTAAAGAAAATATTTCTATATCTCTACTAGTACTTCAATAATATTCCTTAAATCGCTCATTATAACTCTAATGTACTAAAATATTTGATTCGCATTTACGATAATCAAAAATCGCAAGTTAACTGACTCTTCTGAGAAATAAAAGCAAAAATCTTCCACACTGGGAGACTCCATTATATGGCGGCTATGGCAAATATTCGATCGGAAATTTTCTGTCTGAAGGTACATTATAATTAACTTTTTTGGAAATGCATGAAATCGGTGAATTTCTTAGAATTACGAAGGGTAGTTATGGAAGGGGTATACAAAATAGTGGGCATGTGTAAAAGTTTTTAATCAGAAGATGGCTTACCTTTTGACGATAGGAAACTATATCCTTTTCGGTTAGATGATGATTCTGGTAAAAAGTAAAAAAAAAAAAAACATAAAGCAACATTACATGGAGACAATGTTGTCCGATATACCTCATCCTCTTTGTAATGACATTTGAAATCTATCAGCTGAAAATACAAGTTTCATAAATATTGTGTCAGTGAATAGATATTTTCAAAACCTATGTTCTATCTCCCATTTAAAATGCCTACAACAGTTACGTAACTATATACCGTTATTTCTCCATAGAATATCATTTCACGCTTATGTTCATCCATTTCAATTACAACAAGAACAACAACAAATATCCATTCATTTTTATTGATAATAATCAACTTGCCACACCAATCAATTCAAATAAGCTGATGTCAAAAATTTTTGAAAGGTGTTATTGAATGAATGGATGAATGATAAATCCTGGCATCAACTGTCCCAAAAGTAGACATCATGTGCCTGAGTGAAACGCATTCCACCCCAACAACTACCCACTCCCCGCCACAACATGACGAATACTATCCCATTGAGTATATCTTTATTAACTCATTTCACTGGAAATTGTCTGTGACAAATGTCCGCAGAAAAAAAAAAATATTGATGTCTCTCTCTCGTTCTGGGTGACACTCACCCACGCCGCTGTCGCCTTTCAGTCACCCAGTGACTGAGTGAGTTAAAATAAGGATAATAAATTATTTTTATGTGTGTCACCATTGGTGTGTCATTTATCATATCTCATGGCAACATTGAATTCGCATCACATCACAATTTGACAAAAGGGGATCACTCACAACATTGCAAAAAAATATACATTTTGTTCCGGTGCTTGTGGGTGTAGAGGGTTGCAGGGGAATATTGCCGGGGAATATTTTATGTGAGAATTGTCCACATGGTGTACAAATTTATGATGGACTCTCAATTTTGAACAGAACGTCCAATGTTTCATTGGTTTTTAGGCCAACGCTAACCAAATGGGTATTAGGTTTTTTTTTGTTTGCTTCGATTGGTTGGGAGGAGGAGGAGGGGAAACGGGGCGAATGATGATGGATGTCATGATCATAAAAATTGTGCAGACCTCACAATCAATTCAATTTGGAGCAGTTCAGTATTTTTTATGAATAACAAATTATGCATAAATTAAGTTGGATTTTTTTTGGAGGGGTAATTTTCGATTCTGTGTGACCTTGAAGAGCGGGAATATGACGACAATATCTTATTAAAAAGAGGATATTGTGGTCATTGAAAAATATTCTTTAATAATAGAAAAATATTCTTTAATAATATAAAAATAATCCTTAAAAAATTAGTCTTATGGTTCTTGAATGATGATGGATGTCATGATCATAAAAATTAGGCAGACCTCACAATCAATTCAATTTGGAGCAGTTAAGTATTTTTTATGAGTAACAAATTTTGCATAATTTTTTTGAAAAGATTGGTAGTTTAGATTCTGTGTGCCCTTGAAGAGCGGTAATATAACGACAATATTTTATAAAAAAAAAGATATTGCGGTCCTTGATAAATATTTTTTTAAAAATCCACGTTTTCTGGCAAATAATATAAAAGGTAGTCTTAAAAAATAGGTAAAATTGGTATTTTGGTCCTTGAAAATTAATCTTTAAAATTGGTCTTTGGATCCTTAAAAATTAATCTTCAAAACTTGGTCTGTTGGTCCTTAAAAATCCACGTTTATTGGCATGTTGGTCCTTGAAAAAATATTTTTTAAAAATTGGTATTTCGGTCGTTTAAAGTAAAATTCTTAAAATTGGTCTTTGAAAAGTATCTTTTAAAATTGGTCTTTTGGTTCTTGAAAAATATTCTTTAAAAAAACCTTAAAAATTGGTCTTTTTTTTGAAAAATATTTATATTAAAAATCCAAGTTTATTGGCAAGTCCTTCAAAAATAATCTTTAAAACTTAGTTCTTTGGTCCTTGTCGTTAAAAATTGATTTAACGATAAATTGGTCCTTGCAAAATATTCTAGAAAAATTGATCTTTTGGTCCTTGAAAAATATTCCTTGAAAACTGGTCTTTTGGTCTTTGAAAAATATTCTTAAAAAATCCATACATTCAAAAATAATCCTAAAATTGCTCTTTTGGTTTTTGAATCATAATCCTTAAAAATTATTTTAAAACCACGTTTATTGCCAAGTTGGTCCTTCAAAAATAATATTTAATTGGTTCTTCTTGAAAAAAAAAAATATATTTTCTTCAGATATTCTTAAAAAACCCAAGTTTATTGGCTAGTTGGTCCTTAAAAGATAATCAATTAAAATAGATTGAAACACAATCTTTAAAAATTGGACCATGAAAAATAATCTTCAAAAAATTGGTTCGTGGAAAATTGGTTCTTGAGAAAATATTCATAAAAAATTACTCCTTCGGTCCTTGGGAAAATATTCCTTAAAAATTGATCCTTGAGAAAAAATTCTTAAAAATTGATCATTGAAAAAATATTGTTTAAAACTTGGTCCTTTAGTCCTTGTAAAAACATTCTTAAAAATTGGTCCTTTGGTCTTTGAGAAAATGTTCTTCAAAAATTGGTCTTTTAGAAAATATTCTTAAAAATTTGGTTCTTTGAGAAAATATTCTTTGAAAACTGGTCCTTGAGAAAATATTTTTAAAAAATTGGCCCTGGAGGAAATATTCTTAAAAAATTGGTCCTTGTAAAAACATTCTTAAAAAATTAGTCCTTGAGAAAGTATTCTGTTAAAATTGGTCCTTGAGAAAATATTCTTTAAAAATTCGTCCTGGAGAAAATATTCTTAAAAAATTGGTCTTTGAGAAAATATTCTTAAAAAATTGGTATTTTAGAAAATATGCTTAAAAATTTGGTCCTTGAGAAAATATTTTTAAAAAATTGGTTCTTGAGAAAATATTCTTAAAAAAATGGTCCCTGAAAAATTTTTGAATATATATTAGTCCTTGTGAACACATTCTTAAAATTGGTCCTTGAGAAAATATTCTTAAAAAAATTGGCCCTGGAGGAAATATTCTTAAAAAATTAGTCCTTGAAAAAATATTGTTTAAAATTGGTCCTTTGGTCCTTGTGAAAACCTTCTTAAAAATTGGTAATTGAGAAAATATTGTTTAAAAATTGGTCCTTGAGAAAATATTTTTAAAAAATTGGTCCTTAAGAAAATATTGTTTAAAAAATTGTCATTGAGAAAATATTTTTAAAAAATTGGTCCTTGAGAAAATATTATTTAAAAAATCCTTTTATTGGTCCTTGAGAAAATATTCTTTAAAAATCCACGTTTAATAGTCCTTGAGAAAATATTATTTAAAAAATCCTTTTATTGGTCCTTGAGAAAATATTCTTTAAAAATCCACGTTTAATAGTCCTTGAGAAAATATTATTTAAAAAATCCTTTTATTGGTCCTTGAGAAAATATTCTTTAAAAATCCACGTTTAATAGTCCTTGAGAAAATATTATTTAAAAAATCCTTTTATTGGTCCTTGAGAAAATATTCTTTAAAAATCCACGTTTAATAGTCCTTGAGAAAATATTCTTTAAAAAATTCACGTATATTGGTCCTTAAGAAAATATTTTTTAAAAAATCCACGTTTATTGGTCCTTGAGAAAATATTTTTTAAAAAATCTACGTTCATTGGTCCTTGAGAAAATATTCTTTAAGAAATCCACGTGTATTGGTCCCTGAGAAAATATTCTTTAAAAAATCCACGTTAATTGGTCCTTGAGAAAATATTCTTTAAGAAATCCCCGTGTATTGGTCCTTGAGAAAAATATTCTTTAAAAAATCCACGTTTATTGGTTCTTGAGAAAATATTCTTTAAAAAATCCACGTTTATTGGTTCTTGAGAAAATATTCTTTAAAAAATCCACGTTTATTGGTCCTTGAGAAAAATATTCTTTAAAAAATACATGTTTATTGGTCCTTGAGAAAACTATTCTTTAAAAAATCCACGTTTATTGGTCCTTGAGAAAATATTGTTTAAAAATTGATATTTTAGAAAATATTCTTTAAAAATTGTTCCTTTAGTCCTTGAGAAAATATTCCTTAAAAATTGGTCCTTGAGAAAATATTCTTTAATAATTGGTCTTTGAGGAAATATTCTTAAACAATTGTTTCTTGAGAAAATATTCTATAAAAATGGTCCTTGAGAAAATATTCTTTAAAAATTGGTCCTTGAGAAAATGTTCTTCAAAAATTGATATTTTAGAAAATATTCTTTAATAAATGGTCCTCTGGTCCTTGATAAGATAATCTTTAAAAATTGTTCCTTTAGTCCTTGAGAAAATATTCCTTAAAAATTGGTCTCTGAAAAAATATTCTTAAAAAAGGGTGATTGAGAAAATATTCTTTAAAAATTGGTACTTTGGTCCATGAGAAACTATTCTTAAAATTTGGTAATTGAGAAAATATTCCTTAAAAATTGATCCTTTAGTCCTTAAGAAAATATTCTTCAAAAATTGGTCCTTGAGAAACTACTCTTTAAAAATTGGTCTTTGAGAAAATATTCTTTAAAAATTGGTCCTTGAGGTATTATTTGAAAATATTCTTTAAAAACTCCACGTTTATTGGTCCTTGAGAAAATATTCTATAAAAATCCACGTTTATTGGTCCTTGAAAAAATATTCCTTAAAAAATCCAAGTTTATTACTTTTATCTATGAAAAAATATGTCCAAGATTTTTGTTATGTGCTGCTGCCAATTGTAGATGACACGATAGCAAAAGCAAGCATCAATATTCTTTATGAGCCCGCCAGTTGTGTTGGAATATTTTATACAATCTGTCATATTCATACATCTCCCTCTAACATATTTATAATACATACATATATGGGTCTGCCAACATATTCTAAGAAGATTTAAAAAAATAATATTTATTTATTTATTTATTTATTTTATCTATTTATTTTTTTCTTTTTTTGAAAATTCTCAATATTTATTGAAATCTCAAAATGTTCATGATAAAGGATACATCTCTATCTTTAAGAGTCTTATCACGATATTTAATTTGATAATTCTTTTCTATGGCGCCCAACATTAGCCACACACTAAAATCTCAACAAATATCCCTCCCATGGAAAGTCCCGCATAGGAACACTAACATTCGCATTCCCATTTATCCATTCATCCAGAGGATGGCCGTGATTGTTGAAACGTGACTCAATTTACATCATTTTTCTCACTTAGCCTCTATCTAAAGGATCATATAAACTTGCACACAAGCAATCACTCATATTACAGCCATACACACATGTGTGTGTGTGTGTTTACGTCTGCCCTTGTGTGTTTGCTTGCGTGCATATACGGATAATTTAAGAAAAAGATTTTCCTGCCTAGCCGCTGATATCTGTAACGTATGTGTGTGTGTGTTTACTTTTGTTTGAATTTCCTTATTCTTATTATTGCAAAGGCGTACAAGTAGAAAATTGTTGGTCATTTGTTATATATTTTGTGTAGTAAGACGGTGTGTGTGTTTGCCTAAGAAAAGATGTTTTTTGTGAACTTCCTATATATTTTCAGCATCTATACATATGTACATTTATATATTAGTGTCATTTTTAATGCAAAGAATTGTAGGAAATGGTGACCATATGTGACGATATAAATAATAAAACTTGCTTGAGGTCACTCGAATCAGACTCATTTATCAATTTATTGCCTTGGCGAAGTAATAGAAAAAAAAAATAAAAAATACTACAATATATATTGAAGAACTAACGAGGGTTTTTATAGCTAAAAATAGAATAGGCAAAAAATAGATATTAGAGCACAGACATATACACAAGAGGCAAAGAATTAAATATTAAAACAAAAAAAGCAATATTTAAAAGAAAATAATATTTAAAAAGTCCACAATTGTCCATTTTAATTTTGAAAAATGGACTCTGTGTTAAAAGTGTGGAAGTCCTTGAAATGCCTAAAATCGGCCTTGGTGTGGCCTTAGGCAGAATCCTATAAAATACCGAAAAGCATAAATCTCCTTTTTATGGAAACTATACCAAATATCGGCCTTGCATTGAACACAATATTCAAGTATACCTATCTCGTTGAGAGAAATATTTAGATAAAGTTATTCGTGATGGAATTCAAGCGTGATAGTGTGATTTCTTTACATTTGGCTGGAAAACCACAGGTAGCTATCGTTAGAGCACTCCAGCATGGCTTGCGAGCTGCACATATCGCAATATTTCATTCGGCAAATATTAAAAAATGAGTTCGGGGTAAAGCCATTGAAATTCCAAAAAGTGCAAGAACTTATACCGCAACAGAAAGAGGATAAACTCAAAAGAGCTAAAGAGTTGCTTCGCTTGGCCGAAAGTGGTGAACTGCCGAATTTGGGTTTCTCCGATGAGAAAACATTGGTTGTCCAACAGTTTGTAAACAAAGGCCAGCTGAAAATGTGCGCCTTCGGTTGGCCACCAGAACTCAAGCGCCGGCCATGGAGATGGTGTGGGCCGCCATAACAGCCGATGGTCGCTCTCCGCTCATATTAATCTTTCCGTGGCAACAGAATAAATGCCGAATATTATCGCGAAAATATTCTGGAGGGTGTATTAAATCCTTGGGAACGCAAATATTTTGGCCGCAGACCCTGGACACGTACGCGCCACCCAAAAATGGTTACAAAATGAGGTTCCTCGCTTCATTTCCAGCGCAAAATGAAGAAGAAAAATAGCATACTTTAAAATGACCATCACTCTTTAAATATTGACATTTTGGTGTTTTTAGCTATTATTTGTGATCTCTTTTTAAGAAGGTAAAATAGCATACTTTAAAATGGTCATAACTCCTTAAATATTGACATTTCGGGGTTTTTAGCTATTATTTTTGATTACTTTTTTAAGGAGGCAAAATGGCATACTTAAAAATGGCCATAACTCCTTAAATATTGACATTTCTGGGTTTTTAGCTATTATTTGTGATCACTTTTTAAAGGAGGAAAAATAGCGTACTTTAAAATGACCATAACTCCATACATATTTTCATTTCTGGGTTTTAGCTATTATTTGTGATCACTTTTTTAAGGAGGAAAAATATCAAACTTTAAAATGGCCATAACTCCTTAAATATTGACATTTCGGGGTTTTTAGCTATTATTTGTGATCACTTTTTTATACAGGAAAAATATCACACTTTAAAATGGCCATAACTCCTTAAATATTCACATTTTGGGGTTTTTAGCTATTATTTGTGATCACTTTTTTATAGAGGAAAAATAGCATACTTTAAAAGGGCTATAACTCCTTAAATATTAAAAATTTTCGGGGTTTTTAGCTATTATTTGTGATCACTTTTTAGGAGGAAAAATAGCATACTTTTAAATAGCCATAACTCCTTAAATATTGACATTTTGGGGTTTTTAGCTATTAATTGTGATCACTTTTTTATAGACGAAAAATAGCATACTTTAGAATGACCATAACTCCTTAAATATTGACATTTCGGGGTTTTTAGCTATTATTTGTGATCACTTTTTTAAAAAGGAAAATATCAAACATTAAAATGGCCATAACTCCTTAAATATTGACATTTCGGGGTTTTTAGCTATTATTTGTGATCACTTTTTTAAAGAGGAAAAATATAAAACTTTAAATGGCCATAACTCCTTAAATATTGACATTTCGGGGTTTTTAGCTATTATTTGTGATCACTTTTTTAAAAAGGAAAAATATCAAACATTAAAATGGCCATAACTCCTTAAATATTGACATTTCGGGGTTTTTAGCTATTATTTGTGATCACTTTTTTAAAGAGGAAAAATATCAAACTTTAAAATGGCCATAACTCCTTAAATATTGACATTTCGAGGTTTTTAGCTATTATTTGTGATCACTTTTTTAAGGAGGAAAAATAGCATACTTTAAAATGGCCATAACTCCTTAAATATTGACATTTTTCGGGGTTTTTAGCTATTATTTGTAATCACTTTTTTAAGGAGGAAAAATAGCATACTTTAAAATGACCATAACTCCTTAAGTATTGACATTTCGGGGTTTTGAGCTATTATTTGTGATCACTTTTTTATACAGGAAAAATACCACACTTTAAATTGGCCATAAAAACCTTAAATATTGACATTTCGGGGTTTTTAGCTATTATTTGTGATCACTTTTTTAAGGAGGAACAAGTAAAAAAGCTGTAAGTTCGGCCGGGCCGAACTTTTAATACCCTCCACCATTTGGTATAAATTTGGCAATTTCCAAAAAAATAAATAAATAAAATAAAAAAAATCCTTTAAAAATTCTGTTAAAATCTTAAAAATACCGAATGTCTATACGACGACGTATACCTGTATAGGCAAGTTTTGTCATAAGTTATTACAACATTTAAATGCGAAACTTGAAGAAAAATTTGTTTATAATGTAGCTAAAATCATCAAAATACCGAATATAGGGGGTACCGTTATATGGGGGCTATACGAAGACGTGGACCTGCACAGACAATTTTCTGGCATGGGCTGAAGTATCCATTACGAACTTCAAATGCCAAATTTGAAACAATTCCGGTGAATAATTCGCTAAAATCATCAAAATACCGAATATCGAGAGGTACCGTTATATGGGGGCTATATGAAAACTTGGACCTACATGGTCCATTTTCTGTTTACTACTGCAGTGTCTATTACGAACTTCAAATACACAAATTTGGAACGGTTCCGTTAAATAATGTCGCTAAAATCATCAAAATACCGAATATCGGGGGGTACCGTTATATGGGGGCTATACGAAGACGTGGACCTGCACAGACAATTTTCTGGCATGGGCTGAAGTATCCATTACGAACTTCAAATGCGAAATTTAAAACAATCCCGGTAAATAATGTCGCTAAAATCATCAAAATACCGAATATCGGGGGGTACGGTATATGGGGGCTATACGAAGACGTGGACCTACATGGTCCATTTTCTGTTTACTACTGCAGTGTCTATTACGAACTTCAAATACACAAATTTGGAACGGTTCCGTTAAATAATGTCGCTAAAATCATCAAAATACCGAATATCGGGGGGTACCATTATATGGGGGCTATACGAAGACGTGGACCTGCACAGATAATTTTCTGTCTTAGGCTGTAGTATCCATTACGAACTTCAAATGCCAAATTTGAAACAATTCCGGTGAATAATGTCGCTAAAATCATCAAAATACCGAATATCGAGAGGTACCGTTATATGGGGGCTATATGAAAACTTGGACCTACATGACCCATTTACGAATTTAACCTGCCTACTGGCAAAATATACATGTGTGCAAAATTTTAGCCTTCTATCTCAATTTGTTCGAAAGATAGCGTGATTACAACAGACAGACAGACAGACGGACAGACAGACAGACAGACAGACAAACAGACAGACACACAGACAGACAGACGGACATGGCTAAATCGTCTTAGAATTTTACGCTGATCAAGAATATATATACTTTGTTGGGTCTGACGTGAGTATTTCGAGGAGTTACAAACGGAATGACAAAATTAATATACCCTCCATAGTATGGTGGAGGGTATAAAAATAGCATACTTTAAAATGGGCATAACTCCTTTTTTGTCGTTGTACCTTTAAACTAAAAGCAAAACTCTTAAATTAATATTATTACGAAATTGTTCTTCCAAAATTAACAGCTTTCTACCTCTGTTTCTTAAAAATTAATTAAATTTTAAACATATTTTTTTTCAATATGGAAGCCAATTCACATACATTTCTTATCTAAAAGCTTATAGATTTACATAAAAAAAATATTTTATGTCCCACACACATACAATCACTTTATCTTATTCAATTAGAACTATTTTTATCAGGATGACAATTTAGAAAAACATATCACATAGGACAACACGTGTACATCTGTTCGATTAGCAACATGTCATCAATCAAACCAAGCAACCACCTTGTTCCCAACACATATGGAATCAGTATCCTTGTGTCGGATTCGAAATAAATAAATATCACAAAGAACAGAAATACAAACTAAATCCCAGTTGTGTTAATCTTATTAAAATTGTCCCAAGACTTGGAGATTTTCATTTAATTTACAGTAGATTTGTCAAATCTACTGTAAATTGGAGTCCATATATGGGCAAGGGCATCGTTCACACACAATTCAACTACTATAACATAAGTTGGGGAATAGATGCAATTGGTCAGGTGTGGGATAGAGGATTATTCTCGAATTGCCAATTTGTGTTCTTACGACGATAAAGGCGTTGAAAATACCAACCATTTTAAATGGATAGTTATACATTAATGAAGATGGATTAGAGTTTTTCTATTGCAGGGTCAGATTTGTTAATTTGAAGCAATATAATTTTGATGGTGTAAATGTGATTGATTTAAATAAAACCTGTAGACTATATTTTAAAGCTAGCGATATAATATAAATCTTCTATTGATATGTATTATTATAAACTCAACCATATCGCTCGAGAGGGTATATCTCATTTGATACGGCCAAAAATATCTCATCGAAATAACTGTTTTAGTCCTCAGGTATCTTTGGACCAACTGCTTTTCATAACATTTGGAGTCATAACATTTGAGCTATGTCCGTCCGTCCATCTGTCTAGCTGGTGCGCACGATAACTCTCGAAGGGAGTATCCGTCAAAGTCAGGCGCGGCCGACTATATGATACCCTACACCACTATGCTTATTTAGTAAAGCTGTGGTAACAAAAGAATTTATTAGAAGTAGATCATACCACCTTTCAAAATTTGGCATTAGAGCAGTTATAGTTTGGTTTCAGAGGGAACTAAAATAGGGGAGGCATATCCAATTCTGAATCGATCACTAAATATGACGGGGGCATATTAATCTTTTTTTTTCAAACAACATTGCTATAGAGTGCAAGATATCACTTCGAGAAGGGTTATGTTGAAAATATATATCGGAGCCTATTTTAATTAAATGAAAACGTACGTCCGTATCCCACTCCATTTGTGCTGACATTAGTCATTATTTGCACAATTAACCTGAAATCGGATTGAGGATATATATGGGATCTATATCCAAATATTAGCTGATCTCGATACAATTTGGCAAAGGTATTTTCGAGCTCTATAAGATATGTGGTACCAAATATCATTGTTATCGAATGCATGTTACGAATGTGAGAAACTTAAAAACAAAATCAGATGAAACATATATATGGGAGATATAGGTATATCTGAACCGATTTTCACCAAATTTGATATACTTGTTTCCAGACTGAATTCGATCAGATGTGAAAAATTCAGGCCATTTGGAATGATATTGACCATTTGGTGCACAATTAACCGGAAATCGGTTGAAGATATATATGGGAGCTATATGCAAATCTGAACCGATATCAAACATGCAAAAATGGTCCGATCTCTATCATATTACGAATGTGGAGGACTTAAACACCAAATCGGATGAAACCTATATATCGGAACTATTGCTATATTTGAACCGATTTTCCCTGAATTCGACGTACTTGCTTTCAGGTCAGTTAGACTTATATTGGCTATTTGGTGCAAAATTAACCCGAAATCTTTTGAAATTATATGGGAGCTATATCTAAAGGGTTCGTCCTTGGGCCAAACAAATATTGTTTGGAAAATTTCTTCTCGGTGCACTTCGTCAAGTACCTCCCCCACAAAAAGTCAACATTTTGAACTCTTATAAAATGTGATTTTACGATATCCATTTCTTCTGGTACCAACCCCACAAAGAGTCAAAGTTTTGAATAAGCAAAACGAGTACAAAATCTGAAATAAGCATCCGGTACTCTTCATATTTTACACATCCCATTATTTCTACTAACACAAGATGTGCTATGAAGATGGGATATATCGGCGCACTCCCCCACAAAGGGTCAACATTTGGAATATCCTTGCAGCTCATAAAACGTGATATTATTATCGGATTTCATTCAGACTTAGCACATTTCAATATTTCCAACAACACATCTGTAATAAAGATGGTAAAGATCGGACCATACCTTCTAGTACCACCCCTACAGTGGGTTAAAGTTTTGAATAACCAAAACGAATATAAAATCCGAAAAAGCATCCGTTTCTCTTAATATTTCACACATCCCATTACTTCTACTAACTCAGAATCTGGGATATATGGGTTCACTCTTCTGGTACCTCTCCCACAAAAGGTCAACATTTTGAATATTCATGAAGCTCATAAAACGCGAAATTATCCTCCGATTCCATTCCGACTTAGTACATCTCAATATTTCCAGCAACACAATATCTGTTAGAGATCGGACCATTCCTTCCTGTGCCTCCCCCACAAAGAGTCGTAGTTTTTAATAACCAAACCCCTTCTAAAATCGGCATCCGGCTCTCTTCATATTTCATACATCCCAATATTTCTGCTAATTCACGATCTGTTATGAAGATGGGATATATTGGCGCACTCCTTCTGGTACAGGGTAAAAATTTTGAATAACCGCGAAGCTCATAAAACGCGAAATTAACATCCAATTCTATTCAGACTTGGTACATCTCAATATTTCCATCAACAGAAGATCTGTTTCAAAGATGATAGAGATTGGGGCATTCCTTCTGGCACTTCCCCTACAAAGGGTCAAAGTTTGAATAACCAAAACTATTATAAAATCCGAAATAAGCATTCAAATCTCTCCATATTTTACACATCTCAATACTTTTTGGTAATAAAAGATCTGTTTCGAAGATAATATACAGGGTGAGATAAAAAAGTGCAACAGAGTCAAAATTTTATTGAATAAAAACAAAAAAAAAAAATCAGAAACAGCATCAAATTTTAGAATAAGTTTAGATTTGTTCGAATTGGTCACCTTTGGCACGAATAATGACCTTCAAACGGCCAATGAAACCACGCTGCCCGAATGTTGCTCTGCGGTATTTTGGCCCATTGCCGACGATTCGCTTGCTTGAGGTGATCGACACTTTGGTATTTTTTAGTGCCAACCGTGCTTTCCAAAATACTCTAGACACAATAATTCCAACGTATTGGTATCCCGAGATTTTGGTGGCCATTGTGCCCTGGAAATGAAGCAAGGAACCTCATTTTGTGACCATTCTTGGGTGGCGCGTGTCCAAGATCTGCGGCCAAAATGTTTGCGTTCCCAAGGCTTTAATACATCCTCCAGAATATTTTGCGATAATATTCGGCATCATCGGCATTTATTCTGATGCCACAGTCGATTAATACGAGCGGAGAGCGACCATTGGCTGTTATGGCGGCGCAAACCATCACCACGGCTGGCGCTTGAATTCTGATAGCCAACCGAAGGTGCACATTTTCAGCTGACTTCTTTGGCAAGTAAAAACGATAATTTTGTTTGTTTACAAACTGCAGGACAACGAATGTGAAAACCAAAGAAAACCAAATTTGGCAGTTTACCACTTTCGGCCCAGCGAAGCAACTCTTTAGCTCTTTTGAGTCTATTCTCTTTCTGTTGCGGAGTAAGTTCTTGTTCTTTTTACGAATTCAATGGCTTTACCCCGAGCTCATTTTTCAATATTTGCCGAATGGAATATTGCGATATGTTCAGCTCACGAGCCATTTTTCGGTCACTGCGACGCTGGTTTCGATCAAGTCGCTTCTTTACTTTTCGAACCATTTCTGCTGATGTTGCTGTTTTCTTCCATCCACTTCCTTGACGTTGGGATACGCTACCAGTATCAAGGTAAAGAGCGATGGCACGAGACACGAAAGATTTATTCACATTTAAATGCTGGAGTACTCTAACGATTGCCACTTGTTATGACTTTGCATAAAATGGGATATAAATGTTCGATTTGACTGTAATTTTTCCCATACCAATATTTATATCTGTATCTGATGAAATATGAAAATGGAATGAACTTCAGACGACTATATCTGGTATCTCACGCACATTATAACATTTTCTAAAAATGATGACGTATCTCATATAAAGTCAAGGAAGTAGTCGAAAAATTCCGAACCTGGCACATCGTAATATTTATGTCATATTTATTTAGGTCCGATACAATACAATATTGGCCCATACCTTCAGTACCTATTCCATTGAGGGTCACCAATTTGAGTAATCATAACAGAAGTCAGAATATATTTAAATAATCGAACATTGGCAAAGGGTATATATCTATCGGCAAAACCTATGGATACTTTTTAAATTGTTTTTTCATTACAACCAATCACTTAAACCCTTCTTTGGCAACCTTCCATAAATCTTCAGGAAAAACCAGTAAGGAAAGCTCAAAAGTCGGGCGGGGCCGACTATATGATACCCTACACCACTATGCATATTTAGTAGAGCTCTCGTAAAAAGGTTTACACAGAGCACTTCAGAGCTCTATGAGATATTTGGCACAAAATTAAAATCTATCGTGCATTTTACGAACTATAGCTATATCTGAACCGATTTTCACCAAGTTTGATGTATTTGATTCTAGGCTGAATTCGGTCAGATTTGCCAAAACCCAGGACATTTGGGCTGATATTGGACATTTGGTGTGCAATCAACACGAAATTGGATGAAGATATATATAGGAGGTATATCCAAATCTGAACCGATATTTGTAAAACTGAAAAAGAAGATATTTCTTGGCTGCATCTGATACCAAATATTATTCTTGTATCGTACATTTTTCGAATTTGAGGGACTTAAAGTACAAATCGGATGAAAGGTATATATAGGAGCTATAGCTTTATCCGACCGATTTTCACTAAATTTGATGTACCAATATTAGCCATTTGCTGCACATTTAATTTGAAATCGGATGAAGATATATTTGGGAGCTATACCTATATCTGAAACGACTTTTACTAAAATTGGTGTCCTTGCTTCTAGGCTGAATTTGGCCAGATATGCCAAAATTTATGCCATTTCGGTCATTCATATCATTCCTGTGAAGAGTATATTACGAATGTAAGGGACTTAAAGAGCAAATCGGATGGAACATATATATGGAGCTAGAGCTATATCTGAACCGATTTTTACTAAAATGTGTGTACTTGCCTATAGGCTGGTTTCGGTCGGATTTGCCAAAATTCATGCCATTTGGGCTGATATTGGCCATTTGATGCACAATTAACACGAAATCGGATGAAGATATATATGGGAGGCATATCCAAATCGGAACAGATTTTAATAAAATTAAAATCAACTATTTTTGGGCTTTATCTGATAACTGGTACCAAATATCATTTCTGTGGAGTGCATATTACGAATGTGAGGGATTTAAAGACGAAATCGGATGAAACATATATATGGGAGCTATAGCTATATCTGAACCGATTTTTACTAAAATTGGTGTACTTGCTTCTAAGCTGGTTTCGGTCGGATTTGCCAAAATTGATGTTATTACGGCCATTTGGTGGTCAATAACCCGAAATCGGATGAAGATATATATGGGAGCTATATCCAAATCTGAACCGATTTCGATAAAATTTAAAACAGCTATTCCTGTGCTCCATCTAATACCTGGTACCAAATATCACGGTTGTGGAGTGAACATTACGAATGTAAGGGACTAAAACACTAAATCGGATGAAACATATATATGGTTGCTATATCTATATCTGAACCGATTTTCACTAAATTTGATATACTTGCTTCTAGGCTGAATTTGGTCCGATGTACTAAAATTCAGTCCATTTGGACTTATATCGGCCATTTGGTGCACAATTAACCCGAAATCGGATGAAGATATATATGGGAGCTATATCCAAATCTGAACCGATTTCGATAAAATTACAAACAGCTATTTCTGGGCTGTACCTCATATCTGGTACCAAATATCACGGTTGTGGAGTGAACATTACGAATGTAAGGGACTAAAACACTAAATCGGATGAAACATATATATGCTTGCTATATCTATATATATCTGAACCGATTTTCACTAAATTTGATATACTTGCTTCTAGGCTGAATGTGGTCCGATGTACTAAAATTCAGTCCATTTGGGCTTATATCGGCCATTTGGAGCACAATTAACCCGAAATCGGATGAAGATATATATGGGAGCTATATCCAAATCTGAACCGATTTTCTCCAAATTTGTTGTATTTACTTTAAGGCTAATCTCGGTCACATGTGCCAAAATTCGGGCCATTTGGGCTGATATTTGCCATTTGGTGGTCAATTAACCCGAAATCGGATGAAGATATATATGGGAGCTATATCCAAATCTGAACCGATTTCGATAAAATTTAAAACAGCTATTTCTGTGCTCCATCTAATACCTGGTACCAAATATCACGGTTGTGGAGTGCATAGTAGGAATGTGAGGGACTTAAAGATCAAATCGGATGAAAGATATATATGGGAGCTATAGCTATATCTGAACCGATTTTCTCAAAATTTGATATACTTGCTTCTAGGCCGAACTCGGTTGGGTGTGCCAAAATTCAGGTAATTTGGACTGATAGTGGACATTTGGTGCTCATTTAACCCGAAATCGGATGAAGATATATATGGGAGCTATATCTAAATTTGATCCGATTCTCACCAATTTCAATAGGGTTCGTCCTTGGGCCAAAAAAATATGGTTTGGAAAATTTCATCTCAATCGGATAATAAATGCGACCTGCATTTTGTTCACAAGAATACATGGACAGACTGACGGACGGACAGACGGACGGACATGCATAAATCGACTCAGAAAGTGATTCTATGAAGGTTCTCAAAAGTAACTATGGGTCTATCTCGTTTCCTTCTCCATGTTACAAACAAATGCACAAAGACATAATACCCTTACCACTATGTGGTGTAGGGTATAAAAATGTAATTAAAATAGGCCACCAAACGTTCCGTACAACATCCATTAAGAATGATTATCTTTGTCAGCTTTAATAAACAAACAAGGTATTAGCAATGTCGTTCCTTAAACAAAACATGCCTTGCCAATATTTTTGCCAAATCCTTTCGGCTGATGGTAATGGCCTACCAAACTCAACGGCAGCAGCTTCAGCAAAAAATAACCCCTGGTCAAAATAACATTTTTAGGGTATTTTTCTTGTCTAGAAAAAACCATATCCGATCGGCATGAAAAATTTCCCATAACACCGTTAGACATCTCTCATGCATGGATGTGTGTGTGTGTGAGTGTGTGTCAGAGTGCTCTTGGCCAATAGCCGAAATGTGTAAGTAATCCAACATTACATTCATATCAAGTGTGGACTTAAGCATCTGACATATTCATGAATGCATAGCAAGCATCCTGTCAAACCATATTCAATAAAATAAAAATAAAAACCCACATCCTGCCCAACCAGGTTTATTTTGTTATTTTACCAAAGCCGATGTTTTGTTTATTTGTTCGGTTGCTGGGGGGAGCGAAAAAACAGCCTAAACGCTAGCCTTAATGACATTTCCGTTTGGCGGCTGTGTGCAAGAGAGCAAATGAATTTTGGGACCAAACAAAAAAAAAGTTGTTAAGATATAAAGCACAGTGGTTGGATCGAAAATATATTCAACATAGAATTTTTGTCCGATTACCTACCACCGATTACTTAGTGACAAAAAAGTCGAATAACCAGTACTGATTCTTTGGAGTAATTACTAATTTAGACACGATCAATTATTTATTCAGTTCTTAAAACCTACACCACATAGTGGTAAGGGTATTATGTCTTTGTGCATTTGTTTGTAACACGGAGAAGGAAGCGAAATAGACCTCTAGAGGATCTTCATAGAATGACCACCTATTGACATTTGTGAGAATCGGTTCAAATTTAGATATAGCTCCCATACATATCTTCAACCAATTTCGAGTTAATTGTGCACCAAATCTCCAATAACAGTCCAAATGACCTAAATTTTGGCAATTCCGACTGAATTCATTTTAGGGACAAGTAATTCAAATTTTGTGAAAATCGGTTCAGATATAGCTATCCGATTTCAGTTTCATCCGATTTGGTGTTTAAGTCCCTCACATTCGTAATATGCACTCCACAAGAATGATATTTGGTATCAGATATCTTATGGAGCTCGGAAATACATTTTCCAATTTTTATGGAGATCGGATCAGATTTAGATATAGCTCCCATACATATTCTTAATCCGATTTCTTGTTTATTGTGTAAGTAATGGTTTATATCAGCCCTAATGCAGTGAATTTCGGAACGTACGTTTCCATTTTGTTGAACTGGACTCCGATATATATATATATATATTTAATATAATCATTCCCGAAGCGATGCACTCTATAGCAATGTTCTTTGGTATAAGAGTTAAAAATGCCTCCTTCAAATTTGGTGAAAATCATTCAGAATCATATTAGTTCCCTCCGAACCAAATTATAACTACTCTAAAGCCAAAGGTTGATAGGTGGTATGATCTACTTCAAATAAATTCTCAATATAAATTATTTTGTTACTGAAGCTCTAGTAAATATGAATAGTGGATCCAAGACCCAAGATCTCCTTGGACCTAATATGTTTCAGGGCATTTGGAGCCGATCTAGGGGTATCCGTCCGTCACGATGATCCTCGAAGGGTGTATCCAATTTGGACCAAACTGTAACGTGGTTTTCTCGTCGGCTGAGGTAAGCTCAGCTGTATTCAGGGTCTCCATAAAGACTCACTATGGGACAATCGTTAGGGGACGGAAGTTTTCTATAGATATACTGGGAAGCAACTGTCCACGTCTTCTAAGTTGAATTGGGATTCATTCTCGTTTGGCAACTTACTGTGGACACGCTGGGTGGAGCTGTGCCGGTCTTATAAGATGGGTTGGGATTCGTACGGGTTCGGCAACTCACTGGGATATGATCGGGACCGATGTTTAGACCTTCGCAGATAAATTCGGGCTCGGCAGAGAGCTGAATGTATGTTCGGCAGCCGATGTCTTGGCCTTTGCAGATGGACCGAAACTCTTCGCAGCTTACTGTGGGTATGTTCGGGTTAAGCTATTTTGGATCGTCTACAATCTCTAGGAAACTATTCTAGCCACTACGGTTTATAACTAGAGTTTATAACTATTTCTAACTCACTACCAATGTTTGAGATATGATACGGAAGAGCGAGCAGAAACTCCTTCAGAACATCGAGCAGAAGCTCCTGTGGAACAACGAGCCGAAGACCCTGTGAAATTAAATTACCGGCCACTCAACTTAATCAGAGCCAGTTTTGGATAAGTTATTCCCAGCTAACGATTTTGTTATTCGAGGACAGGAAATGATTCAGAAAATCACTTACTTCCCTTTGGCAAGCCCCTGCAGCCTCAATTTAGAACTTTTCCTTCAATTATAGTACACATTTCTAAAACCACCTGTATACCTCAATTCAGACTACCAACAGAGACTTCAATATAAAATTTTAGGATTCAGTCTCCCTTCATTTAATAAAAAAAACTAGTACGATTTAGTACTTTTCGTACATATATAGCACGCATTTCCAAACCACCGCCAAATCACAAATACAGAGTAATCTAAATGTCAAATTCAGAATTGTATATCTATCCCTTCACCCAGTACGAATATCAATACCATTCAGTACTTTCCGTGCAATTATTATGCAAATTTAAGGATTCCAACCCTGTTATTTTTCCCAATATCATATTTAGTACTATTTAGTACTTTTCGTACAATTATATTATACATTTGCAAACAAACCAGCTCTATCTTAACCACAGATATCAACATTGACATCTATATCAAATTTTAGGATTCCAGTCCTATCCCGTCGCCTAAAACTAAATTTAGTAACATTTAGTACATTTCGTACAATAATAGTACACATTTCCAAATCACAATCCCAGATACCAACAATGACCTCAGTAGGAAATTTTACGATTCCTGACCTATTTATCCTCGCATTACGAAATTTAGTACTATTATACATTTAGTACATTTCGTACAATAATAGTACATATTTCCAAATCACAATCCCAGATACCAACAATGACCTCAGTAGGAAATTTTACGATTCCTGATCTATTTATACTCGCATTACGAAATTTAGTACTATTAAGTACTTTTCGTACAGTTATAGAACACATTTTCAAAACCATCTCCATATCTCAATTCCATATAACAACAGAGGCCTCAATATCCAATTTGAGCATTCCAGCCCTATCCCTTCACCTAATCCCAAATTTAGGCCAATTTAGTGCTTCTGTAATACCCAATTAGTGGAACTTAGTACTTTTCCAACAATTATAGTAAGAATTTCCAAACAATCGTCAAATCTCAAACACTGATACCATCAGTAGTCCAAATTTCAAATTTTGGAATTTTAGCTCTATCCCTTCACCCAATGCAAAATTTAGTACTATGTAGTACTTTTCGTACAAATATTGGGGGCATTTTCGAAATCACCTCCATATGTCCAGGCTATACATGAACATCGACCCTTATATGAAGTTTCAGATTTCAAGCACTATATGTTCACTAATACCAAATTGTATCATGTGTAGTACTATTTAGTACTTTTTGTACACTTGTAGTACATATTTCCAAAACCGCCTCTAAATCTCATTCTTAGATACCAACAGTTGTCTAAATATCAAATTTCAAAATTGTAAATCTATCCCTTCACCCAATACCAATTTTAGAACTATTTAGTACTTTTCGTACAATTATAGTACACATTTCCGAAACCACTTCCACATGTTCTAGCTACACATGTACAGCAGCCATAATACCATTTTTTAGATTTCAAGCACCATCTTTTTTAAAAATACCAAATTGTACCAAATATAACACTATTTAGTACTTTTCGTGCACTTGTATTACACATTTCCAAAAACCACCTCAAAATCTCAATCTCATATACCAACAGTTGTTTAAATATCAAATTTCAAAATTTTAACTCTATCCCTTCCCCCAATGCCAAATATAGTACCATTCAGTACATTTCGTACAATTATAGTACACATTTCCGAAACTACCTCCATATGTCCAGGTTACACATGTACAGCGGCCATCGGACAATTTTTTTGGATTTCAAAGACCATCTGTTCATCCTGTACCAAAAATAGTACTTTTTAGTACATTTCGTGCACTTGTAGTACACTTTTCCAAAACCACCTCTTTTTGGCAAACCTACAACCAACAGGGATCGCAATGCCAACATTTCCAGAATTGACCAGCTTCGTCCGTTCACCCAAAACGGAATTGTACTACATTTAGTACTATGTAGTACAGTTGACATACTTTGTACACAATTCCAAAACCACCGCCTTACATCAATATAATTTCTTAGAATTAATTCTCACACTAAATGTTAAGGCTTTACCACTATCCGTTCACATAATTCCAAATGTTACCAAATTTAGTGAATTTCCGTACTTTTGGTACACGTATTGTTGCAATTTCGAATACCCCTTTAGTTTGTCTATCCTACGTAACATCAAAGGCTCTCACTCCAAATTTTAGAATTCCTGCTCTATTTCTTCCCCAAATATCAAAGTTAATACAATTTTCGTACTTTTTAGTATCTATTTCAGAATCCCCTGCCATGTATCGACTCAACCTCACAAAAGGTGATCTTAAGTCCAATTTATGGATTTCCAACTCAATCCCTTACCCAAATATCAAACTTAATACATTTTAGTACCCATTTGCCTTTAGTTTATCTATTCTACGCAACATCAAAGACTCTAACTCCAAATTTCAGATTTTCTGCTCTATTCCATCCCTAAATATCAAAGTTAATACAATTTTCGTACTTTTTCGCATCTATTTCTGAATCCCCTGCCATGTATCAACTTAACCTCACAAAAGGTGATCCTAAGTCAAATTTTTTAGCTTCCAACTCAATCCCTTACCCAAATATCAAATTTAGTACATTTTAGTACGCATTTCCAAAGCCACTACTTCTCAAACGTAATTTTTATAGAACTTTTCGTAACCTTAAATCCTGAATTTCCAAAACCTTTTTGGTACATTTATCCTGCACTCCACCATTGACTCTCATTCCAAGAATTTTATAATTCTACATCATTCCGTTTGTCCAAACAGTCTACTCAAATATTTTAGTAAATTTTAGCACTTTTAGTATCCTTTTAGTACGAATTTCCAAAAACCCAACCTAATCACACGCCTACGTACCAAGACTAACCATCGTGAAAAATATCAAGATTCTAACATCAGCCGTTTCGTCTGGGCGTTGTTATTTAACCCTCCACCATAGTATAGAGGGTATATTAAGTTTGTCATTCCGTTTGTAACACCTAAAAATATACATCTTAGATCCCACAAAGTATATATATTCTTGATCAGGATTGTCGATTTTACAATGTCCGTCCGTCTATCCGTCTGTCCGTCTGTGAAAATCACTCTATCTTCCGATCGAACGATTTTGTCTTCGTATAGTCCCCCTATAACGGTACCTCCTGATATGGGGTATTTTGATGATTTTAGCGACACTATTTAACGGAATTATTTCAAATTTGGTATTTGAAGTTCGTAATGAATACTACAGCCTATGACAGAAAAGTGTCTGTGCAGGTCCACGTCTTCGTATAGCCCCCATATAACGACATTATTTACCGGAATTGTTTCAAATTTCGCATTTGAAGTTCGTAATAGATATTCAGTATATTATAGAAAATTGTCTGTGCAGGTACACGTCTTTGTATTTTTATTTTCCTTTACATTCGGCCCACAGTCCAAGCTGATGGATTTACCGATAACATTTTGTTCGAAAAATAAATACTTTTAAATATTTGTGTCTTTTTTTGCTTTTTTTCTCTTTTTCTGCCAATTTTTGGATGCTGGCATTCAGATGCCTAACGGCCAGGATGAAAGATATTTAATTCGAATGCTGCTGATGCTGATGTCGATGATGTATGTTGGCTTTAAGCAATAACAACAGATAGCAGCACAAAAAAGGAGAGCAACAACAACAGCAACATGATAATACAACATGCCGAAAGGATGGCAAATAGCCTTTCGGTAATTTTTTTTCGTAGTGCAGAAAACACATCCACACACACCAGCAACCTATTTACGAGAAATAAAAATATACATAAAATACTTAAAATAAAAGTGAATTGTAAAACAAAAATAGCCACGACAACAACAAAACAACAGTAGCACCAACAACATCATATAAAAACAAGTAAAGTTACGAAATGACATAATCCGCTTATGGAAGAAGAAGAAGAGAAGGAGGGGGAATGTTTTTTCTCCTGCAATCATGTTCAAATGAATAGAACCATCAGCACCGTACCACCCCTTGGAAATCCACCAAAGCATGTTCGGATATAAAAATTGTCCACCAGCATGACCAATAATACTTAGCAGCCAACCCGTTCATACATTGCAACTTCATCGTCGCCATCATCATCATCATCGCCATTATCACCGGCAGAAAAAGAACGAAAAAACACCGAAACATTTATCCATTCTGTCTGTCCAGTCTTACATACATTTGAGCGGTTTATGTTCATGGTATTGACTTAAGTCCACGTGTGTTCATTTTTGCGGCGGAAATGGCTTTTTATATGGCCTTATGTTTTGGCCACATCTGCACAGCTATATATAATGAAAACACACACACACACACACAAGCACACTGAAATGCATGACAACTTACCTTGGCCAAATTATATCCTTTTATTTTTTTTTTGTTGAGCGATTTTGGTTAAGAATATTTGTAGATTTATATAGAGGCTCATCAGAACCTTAAAAGCTTTTCTATAGCCAGAAGATCTTTGAAATGTTCTATGTCCTTGGAGAGAAGAATTTTTACAGAAATTATTTCCATAGAAGGTATTTTAAAGGTCTGCAGAATTTATAGAATCTTTTAAAGGTCTTCTGTCTTTAAAAGAAATACTTTCAAGGACCTTTTGTCCATAGGAAGCCTTTCAAAGGACTATCTATTTTAATAAAAGAGTAAAATAATTGACTGACTGAGTGACTGACTTTCCGATTCATCAACGCCCAGTTGAAACGGTTGAAGCTAGGATCTTGAACATTTGGGTTAGGTCACTCTTAGTCCGTTGGTCAATTAAGGCTGGATTTTTTAAAATTCATACTAGAACGGTACTAAATATGGTACCCTTTTCATATTTACTATTAAGTACGTTTTGTGCACTTGTAGTACACATTTACAAAACCACCTCTATATCACAAACCTACCACCAGCAGGTACTCCGATACAAAATTTCAAAATTCCAGCTTTATCCTTTCGCCCTAAACCAAACTGTCCCAAATTTAGTACCAAAACCACCTTCATATGCCAAACATAATTTTCGTACAATTATAGTACGTATTTCCAAAACTACCTCCATATGTGCAGCGACTACAGGGATTTTTTTAGATTTCAAGCACCACCTGTTCACCCAATACCGAATTGTACCAAATATAGTACTATTCCAAAACCACCTCTTTATATCAGACATACTACCAACAGGGGCTCCAATACGAACGGTACGGAAAATATTAGAAGGAACTAACTATTGTACACTTTATATTTGAGGAAGTGAAACTCTTAAATTTGGAATGAGGTTCACTGATGGAGTGAATGATAGATGTACCAAAGGGTACTAAAAGTGTACCTGAAGTACTAAAATTGATATTGATTGATATTTTCTCAAAGAAGATCAGAGGGTCTCCTCGTAGAGGACGAAAGGTTCTTCTCATTAACAGATCAGAGGGTCTTCTCATAGTATGCCAGAGTGGTTTCTCATAGAATGCCAGAGTGTCTTCTTATAGAATTCCAGGGTCTTCTCACAGAATGCAATAAAAGATCAGAAGGTCTTTTCATAGAAGACCAGAGAGTATTTTCTTATTAGGATCTTCTCATAGAGGGTCTTTTCATAGAAGACCAGAGTGTCTTCACAAAATAGACCGAGGAGATAAAATAGAAGAAGCTCTTCTCATAGAAGAAAACAAGGTATTCTCATAGAAGACATGTAGTTTGGTCTTAGAATAGAAGTCCAGAAGGTCTTCGTGTAGAAGACCTGAATGTCTACGTACAGAAGACCAGTACTAAAATGTACTACAATTGGTACAAGTTCGTATCATGTGAACGGTTTGAGCTCAAAACTAAAATTTGGAATGGGAATCGAGGTTGAGAATTAAAGTCGATGTAAGTAGGTAGTTTAGGAAATACGTATTCATGTATGTATACGAAAAACTCTAGACGGTACTAAATTTTGTACAATTTGAATTTGGAGAAACGGATGGAGCCGGAATCCTGAAATTTGGAATTAACATTACTAGCATAATGTGGTATTGGGATATGGAGGAAATTATTTAAAATTGGTACCTATATACACGAAAAGTACTAAATGGTACTAAGTTAAGTAAAATTTGAATTTGGAGGAACGGATGGGGCTAGAATCCTGAAATTTGAAATTAACATTGGTGGTGGAGCGAAGAACGCGATATGAAGAAAGATTTGAAATCTGTGCTTATGTGCACGAAAAGTACTAATTAGTACTAAATTTGGTAAAATTTCGATTTGGTGCAACGGTTGGAGCTGGAATTCTGAAATTTCAAATTAACATTGTTGGTGGAGTGTAGAACGCGATATGGAGTTTTCGAAATTTGTACCTATGTGTACGAAAAGTACTAATTTGTACTAAATTCGGTAAAATTTCGATTTGGAACAACGGATGGAGCTGGAATTCTAAAATTTGAAATTGACATTGGTGGTGGAGTGTAGAACGCGATATGGAGAAAAATTTGAAATGTGTGCTAATGTGCTAAGCGCATTTAGTACTAAGAGGTACTAAATTTGGTACAATTTCGATTTGTGTGAACCAATAGAGCTTGAATCATGAAATTTGGAAATTTGCTAATGGTCATAAGTTTAGCGCATTTTAAATTTTATGAGGACCAATGTATTTAGTTGAAATTGAAATTTGGAAATAAGATCTCTATTTAATTGTTGGGCTGAGGTATGTGAGTAGTTTTGAAATTCGTACTTATGTGTACCAAATGGTACAAAATAAGGTACAACTTACATTTTGGGAGAACCTGTAGAGGTTTATATTGGATTGTATGATGTAGAAAGTAATGGAAATTTGTACGTATGTGTACTAAATGGTACTGAATTTGGAACCAATGGGGTTGAAATCCTAACATTTGGAGACAAAAAAAAATACTATTGCATTGTATGACTGAGAAATTTGGGTAGTTTTGGAAATACGTACTTATGTGTACTAAATGATACTAAATTTGGTACAATTTAATTTTTGAATGAATCGGTAAAGGTGAAATCCAAAAATTTGGAAATAAGATTTCAATTGGAAACCCAATCCCAATCATACACTCCCACAGTAATCCAAATTTCAGGATTCCACCCCCATCGGCACAAATTGTACCAAATATAGATACATCTAGTACTTTTCGTACACATGAACCAATAGATCTATTATCCTAAAACTTAAAAATAAATTGTTTTAGAAATTCATACTTATCTGCTATCCTGAAATTTAGAAATAAAGTTACTATCTGGGACTGAGGAATGTAGAATTCGTACTAATGTATACTAAATTTGGTACAATTTACATTTTGGAAGAACAGGTAGAGATGGAATCCTAAAATTTGGAAATAAGATTTCTATTGGATTGCATTAAGTACTTTTGTACATATGTGTACTAAATTGTACTAAATTTGGTACAATTTAGATTTAGGTGAACCTATAGATCTGGTATCCTGAAATTAAGGAATAAGATTACTGTCGGAGTATGATTTAAATATGGCATCCTTAAATTAAGGAATCCGACTAGTGTCGGAGTGTAGGATTGGAATATGGGAGTAGTTTTGGAAATTTGCACCCATGTGTACTAGATGGTACTAAATTTGGTACAATGTGGATTTATGTGAAGCAATGGATCTGATATCTTGAAATTTGAAAATAAAATTGCTGTCAGAGTGTAGGATTGTGACATGGAAATTTGTACTTATATGTTGTACTTATTTGGCACAATTTCGATTTAGGCGAACCAATAGATCTGTTATCCAAAAATTAATGAAAAAAAATACTATCGGAGAGTTTATCTGGGATATGGGGGTAGTTTTAGAAATTTTTACTTTTGTGTATTAAATGGTACTGAATTTGGATTGGGGTGAACCAATGGAATCCTTAAATTTAAAATACGACTACTGTTGGAGTAGGATTAGGGATGAAGGAATGAAGGATTAGGCTAAATAGGGCGCTTTGGAAATTCGTACTTATATGCACGAAAAGTACCGAATGGCAATAAATCAAATTGATCGAATAAATTGATCAAATAATGACTTCTTGAAATCTGAAATTTGTCATTAGTATCACTGTAAGTGTGTAGGGTTGAGATTTGGAGATGGTTTTGGAAATGCCTACTAAAACTGTTACTAAATTATATTTATGTGTAAGGGACTGAGTTAGAAGTCCAAAATATGGCATAAAGACCAACTTTTTGCGGTTTGAAAATGCTCACTTAAAATGTTCGAAAAGTACTAAATAATATTAACTTTGGTATTTGGGGAAGGAATATAGCTGGAAATCTGCAATTTGGAGTGAGAGTCTTTGATGTTGTGTAGGATAGACAATTTAAAGGGTTTTTTCGAAATTAGAACAATACGTGTACCATGAAATGCACTAAATTTGGTACCTTTTGAAATTATGTGAATGGATGGTGGTAAAAACTTAAATTTTGGTATGAGAATCAATTCCTGAAAATAGGGTTGGTATAAGTGAGTGGTTTTGGAAATGAGAAGAACGTACTAACATATTCTGTCTATAGAAGACCAAATCATCTGTTCGTAGGATCCCTTTTGACTATAGAATAGCTTTTAAAAATATTCTCTATATCGAAGAACTTTTATTGTCCACTGTATATAAAGAGCTTGTAAAGGTATTCGGTATATATCAGAGATTTTCAAGGCTAATTCTTTACAGGAGAACTTTCAAAGAATATTTATCTGCAGAAGATCTGTCCATAGAAATGTTGTTCGTGGCCATAATTTCTGAATTTTTCCTCTAGTTTTTTTTTAATAACTGTGCTCACATTAGGCCAGCTTTTCAATTTTCTATTTGGTTAAAAACAATGCCCTTTTATCACCTCTCCCAAACTCCCCTAAAATAACCCAACAATTTGGCAAGCGTTAAGCATCCCATTATTAACACTGGCCAAGTGCTAAGATGTACGATTTTTGATGACACTGCAGATGACCTTCCAGTTAAGAAAGAGAGAGTGGATTTTATAGTTTGACATATCAAAATGTCAATGTTGATAAAGGTCTTGCGAAACTAATTTCAAATCTATTCATGGCCTCACACACACACCCGAACTCACAAACACCGAACGATAAATGAAATCCAAAAAGGATGACCTTTTGTCATCGTCATGACATTCTTGTAAGGATATCAAATAATTCATTTGCAAATAACAACACGTATTTTATTTCTTGTGATTATAAATTCCCATTTCAAAATGTGATTGTTTGTTGTTATTGTTTTGGATCCCCCGCTTGGTTATTGTTTGTTATTGCTTGTAATGGTCATGGTGTTATTAGACTTGAAGGTACCTAGTGGGAGAAGGACCATGATGTTGTCAGACCTGCTGCTACAAATATTAGATTTCTTTGTAAAACATCATTACTAAGCAACAAAATACATATTTATTTTATTTTATAAATTTTGACGAGGTGCGGGATACAAAGGTTAAAGAATATAAGTAGAAAATACTCTCAAAGAAGAGAAGAAGATATTCTCATAGAAGATCAGAAGGTCTTCTCATAGAAGGTCAGAAGGTCTTCTCATAGAAGGCGAGAAGGTCTTCTCATTGAAAACCAGAAGGTCTTCTCATAGAAGACCAGAAGGTCTTCTCGTAGAAGAGCACAAGAAGAGATGAAGGCTTCTCTTAGAAGAGAAGAAGGTCTTCCCATAGAAGACTAGATGACCATAGAAGGCCAGAAGTTCTTCTCGCAGAAGGTCATAAGGTCTTCTCCTAGAATGGCCGAAGGTCTTCCCATAGAAGGCCAAAAGGTCTTCTCATAAAAGAACAGAAGTTATTCATCTTAGAACAGAAAGTCTTCCCATAGAAGAGCAGAAAGTATTCATCTTAGAAAGTATTCATGGGAGACCAAAAGGTCTCCTCATAGAAGGTCAGAAGGTCTTCTCATAGAAGGTCAAAAGGTCTTCACTTAAAAGAGAAGACCAGAAATTCTTCTCATGGAAGACGAGAAGGTCTTCTCATAGAAGACGACAAGGTCTTCACAAATAAGACGAGAAGGTCTTCTCATAGAAGACCGGAAGGTCCTCTCATAGAAGACCAGAAGTTCTTCTCATAGAATTTTAGAAGGTCTACACATTGAAGACCAGAACGTATTCTCATAGAAGGCCAGAAGGTGTTCTCATAGAAGGCCAGAATGTCTTATCATAGAAGACCAAAAGGCCCGCTCAAAGAAGACCGGAAGGTCTTCGTATAGAAGACCAGAAGGTCTTCGTATAGAAGACCAGAAGGTCTTCGTATAGAAGACCAGAAGGTCTTCGTATAGAAGACCAGAAGGTCTTCGTATAGAAGACCAGAAGGTCTTCGTATAGAATACCAGAAGGTCTTCGTATAGAAGACCAGAAGGTCTTCGTATAGAAGACCAGAAGGTCTTCGTATAGAAGACCAGAAAGACTTCGTATAGAAGACCAGAGGGTCTTTGTATAGAAGACCACAAGGTTGGTCTGCGTCTAGAAGACCCCAAAGTTGGTCTGCGTCTAGAAGACCCCAAAGTTGGTCTTCGTATAGAAGACCACAAGGTTCGTCTTCGTATAGAAGACCACAAGGTTGGTCTTCGTATAGAAGACCACAAGGTTGGTCTTCGTATAGAAGACCACAAGGTTGGTCTTCGCATAGAAGACCACAAGAAGGTTGGTCTTCTCATAAAAGACCACAAGGTTGGTCTTCTCATAGAAGACCACAAGGTTGATCTTCGTATAGAAGACCACAAGGTTGGTCTTCGTCTCGAAGACCACAAGAAGGTTGGTCTTCTCATAAAAGACCACAAGGTTGGTCTTCTCATAGAAGACCACAAGGTTGGTCTTCGTATAGAAGACCAGCAGATTGGTCTTCGTATAGAAGACCACAAGGTTGGTCTTCGTATAGAAGACCACAAGGTTGGTCTTCTTATAGAAGACCACAAGGTTGGCCTCCTCATAGAAGACCACAAGGTTGGTCTTCGAATAGAAGACCACAAGGTTGGTCTTCGAATAGAAGACCACAAGGTTTGTCTTCGAATAGAAGACCACAAGGTTGGTCTTCGTATAGAAGACCACAAGGTTGGTCTTCGTATAGAAGACCAGCAGGTGGGTCTTCGTATAGAAGACCAGCAGGTTGGTCTTCGTATAGAAGACCAGCAGATTGGTCTTCGTATAGAAGACTAGCAGATTGGTCTTCGTATAGAAGACCACAAGGTTGGTCTTCGTATAGAAGACCACAAGGTTGGTCTTCGTATAGAAGACGACAAGGTTGGTCTTCGTATAGAAGACGACAAGATTGGTCTTCGTATAGAAGACGACAAGGTTGGTCTTCGTATAGAAGACCACAAGGTTGGTCTTCGTATAGAAGACCAGCAGGTGGGTCTTCGTATAGAAGACCAGCAGGTGGGTCTTCGTATAGAAGACCAGCAGGTGGGTCTTCGTATAGAAGACCAGCAGGTGGGTCTTCGTATAGAAGACCAGCAGGTGGGTCTTCGTATAGAAGACCAGCAGGTGGGTCTTCGTATAGAAGACCAGCAGGTGGGTCTTCGTATAGAAGACCAGCAGGTGGGTCTTCGTATAGAAGACCAGCAGGTGGGTCTTCGTATAGAAGACCAGCAGGTGGGTCTTCGTATAGAAGACCAGCAGGTGGGTCTTCGTATAGAAGACCAGCAGGTGGGTCTTCGTATAGAAGACCAGCAGGTGGGTCTTCGTATAGAAGACCAGCAGGTGGGTCTTCGCATAAAAGACCCGTAGGTTGGTCTTCGTATAGAAGACCACAAGGTTAGTCTTCGTCTAGAAGACCTCAAGGTTGGTCTTCGTCTAGAAGACCACAACGTTGGTCTCTTTTTAGATCCCATAGAGGTCTTCCTACAGACGCCGTAGAGGCCTGATCTTTGAGGGACATCTAGGTCTTTTAAAGATTTTTAAAATTGGTCCTCCCACCAGTAGTCCCCGAATCAAAAATCAAATTTTCTATTTTCTTTCACTCCCACCTCCATTCGCATTTCCATTTTCCAACATGCCGCTGCTATTCCACGAACTATGATTTGATGGTGAAACCGAAACAGAAAAACCCGGGAACGTTAGAAAAAGCACGAAATGCTGAGGAAGCATAACCATGAAATTAAAATGCGATGAAAAACTCATTGTGGCATTAATACTTTTATTCGTGCTGCGCTCCATCAGCACCCCCACCACTACCACCTCCATGGATGGCGACCCCTCTCAGGCAGCAGTGCTCTCGCATACCCTTAGTATTTGTATTGAATTAAGTGCAAGAACAGGGTCCAAAATGATGCTACAGAACATCAAATAATTTCATTTCATATACATTTTATGAGCACTTGTTTTATGACCCGACGAACGAACGGTCGTCATGATTGGCAAAAAAAAGGAAAAGAAAAAGAAAAGCAGAACACTACAGCATTTTTATTTTAATTCTTCTGCCATTTCTTCGTTTTGCCTTTTTTTTTCGGGATATCATCCATTTTTTATTGAAGTTTAATTCGAGCACTCACACGCTGTGATACAATGGCAACGCGCGCTCTACGTACACGTATTTCATTATTTTCTTTTTGTTTTCATTCTTCTTTGATGTTGTTGCTGTTGCTGCTCCTCCTTTTTATATGGACATTTTCACCTCGCCAGCAATCACTGACGAACTGACTTCCATTTCGTACACGCTTCAACGCCATGCAATTACGCGCAATAATTCTTTGACTCGACCGGGCGTCTTGCAGTGCGACAACACCAATAGCAGCAACAACAACAACATCCTCAACATCCTTTGTCCTGTTTATAATTTCATTTAAGGCAGTGAGAAAGCAATCATTGGTAAAGTGTGAATTTCATTTTGCCCAGACCCTGAAGGCTCACGGAATCCTTAAACAATTGGTATTCAACAGTGCCAAAATTCGATGACGGCCACGACGGGGAGAAGCAGGACGACGATGGCGACGTGCACAAAACGATGAACAAACAAACGAAACGAAAAGCTGCAATGGCCGTTGCTTAAATTTGGTTTGCTCTGGAACCTGCATGCCGTTGTTCCAATACGGAGAATGAGACAATAGAAAAAAAAACGACGACGACTAACTATCTTCTCGGTTATTGTAATTTTATTTTTGTGGGACCATGGCCAAATAGCCTCTCGGCATTGTAGTTTCGGTATCCTCCTGTCAATACCTCAACAAGAAGTCAATTTTTAGCCAGGCATAATATCATTTTTTTTATAAAAAGTGCATAAAGGTTGGGGATAGGCGACACGTCTTGGACCTATAGGACATTCAAGGTTGATAACACTGTTTAATACAAAGAATCTGTAGACTACGAAATTAGAACCAGCAAGTAAAAAAGCAGTAAAATTGGCCGGGTGGAAATTTGAATACCCTTCACAATTCGGAAAATAATTTGGAAATTTTGAAAAAAAAATCTGTTAAAATCTTAAAAATACCTGATAAAGGAAGTTAACGTTGTCCTGGTGTCTATACGATAATCGTGGACCCGAATAGGCAATTTCAATATTCAAATACGAAACTTGAAAAAATGCCTGTGAATAATTTAGCTAAAATCATCAAAATGCCGAATATAGGGAGGTACAGTTATATGGGGGCTATATTTAAACGTGGACCTATATAGCCTATTTTCAATACCAAAAGTCCTGCAGAGTAAAAAACATTTGAGTAAAATTCTATGAACCTACTTCAATTCGTTCGGAAGCTAGCTTTTCACAGACAGACAGACAGACGGAAGGACGATCATTGCTAAATCGACATAGAATATTATGCTGATCAAGAATATATGTACTTTGTGGGGCCTAAAATGTATATTTAGAGGTTTTAACAAGTTAAAAAGCAGTAAGTTCGACCGGGCCGAACTTTGAATACCCTCCGCCATTTGGAACGAATTTGGAAATAACAAAAAAAAATAAAATCCTTAAAAAATTCTGTTAAAATTTTAAAAATACCGAATATAGCCGTTATATTGGGGTCTATACGACGTGGACCTACATAGGCATTGTTTGCCATTAGCCATTGCCATATTCAAATTCGAAACTTGAAATAAACGGAGAATAATGTAGCTAAAATCATCAAAATATCGTATATAGGGAGGTACCATTATATCGGAGCTGTGCGAAGACCTGGACCAGCAAAGACAATTTTCTGTCACAGGCTATAGCATCCATTACTAACGTCAAATACGATATCTAAAACAATATCGGTGGGTTTTGTACCTAAACTCGTCATAATACCGAATATAGGGAGGCACTGATATATGGGGCCTATACGAAGACCTGGACCTGCATAGCCAATTTTCTGTCACAGACTGTAGTTCCCATTACGAACTCTAAATACGTAATTTGAAACGGTGAATAATGACGCTAAAATCATCAAAATACCGAATATTGGGAGGTACCGTTATATGGGGGTTATACGAAGACGTGAACCTGCACAGATAATTTTCTATCATAGGCTGTAGTATCCATTACGAATCTCAAATACCAAATTTGAAACAATTCCGGTGAATTATGTCGCTAAAATCATAAAAATACCGAATATAGGGAGGTACCGTTGTATGGGGGCTATACGAAGACGTGGACCTGCACCGACAATGCTGTAGTATTCATTACGAACTTCAAATACCAAATTTAAAAAAATTCCGGTGAATAATGTCGATAAAATCATCACAATACCGAATATCGGGAGGTACCGTTACACATGGGCCATACGAAGACGTGGACCTACATGGCCCATTTACGAACTTAACATGTCCACTGGAAAAATAAACAGGTGTGCAAGATTTTAGCCTTCTATCTCGACTAGAATAGCCTTCTAAATCGACTTAGAATTTTACGCTGATCAAGAATATATATACTTTGTTGGGTCTGACATGAGTATTTCGAGGAGTTACAAACGGAATGACAAAGTTAATATACCCTCCATAGTATGGTGGAGGGTATAAAAACAGAAAATATTTGTATTGACGTTTTGAAAGTTAACATCGGGGTAACCTAAATTGAGGGTTTAAGTTTAACCGCATTCCTAATTTTTTACAATTTTTGGATTTTAGAAAATGTTACCAGATATAGTTGACCGAAGTATTCCACTATCATACTTCATCTAATGCAGATAACAATATTGTTATGGGCAAAATTAAAAGAAAATCGAACATTTATATCCAATTCTATGCGAGATCATAGATTCCATATTCATTTCAGGTTTCTGGGAGTTATGACAGATAAAAATATTGAAAATTGTGACCCTTTGTTGCTGAGGGTTCGCAGATTTATATTATCTCGACAACAGATCTTGTATTAGCAAAAATATTTGTATGTGTGAAATTTGAAGAAAGTTGGATGCTTATTTCAGATTTTATAATAGTTTTGGTTATTCAAAACATTAACCTTTTGTAGGGGGTAATTCTCCAATCTCTACCATGTTTATAACAGATCTTATGATGATGGAAATATTTAAATTTCTCATGTCTGAATAGAATCGGATGTTAATTTCGTGTTTTATTAGCTTCATGGACCTTTGTGGGGGAGATACCAGAAGAAGTACACCGATATATCCCATTTTCACAGCATATCTTGTGTTAGTAGAAATATTGGGATATGTGAAATATGAGGAGAAACGGATGCATATATCTGATTTTATAATCGTTTTGGTTATTCAAAACTTTGACCCTTTGTGGGGGCGGTACCAGAAGGAATGGTCCGATCTCTGCCATTTTTATAACAGATTTAGTGCTGATGGAAATATTGAGATGTGCAATTCTGAATGCAATTTGGATGATAATTTCTTGTTTTATGAGCTTCATGGAAATTCAAAACTTTGACCATTTTGTGGGGGAGGTATCAGAAGGAGTGGACAGATATATTCCATCTTCAGACCAGACCCAGGGTTTATAAAAATATTGTAATGTGTGTAACTTGAAGACAATCGGAGGTACTTGATGGAGTGGACCGATCGCTAAATCGACTCCAAATGTTCTGAAACAGATTTGGTCCAAAGAAACAAAGGGTCTAAAACCATTATTTCGATGGGGCACGTTTTGGTATAAAATGATATATAACCTCTCTAGCCATATCCCGATTTACTTTAATTATTAAAAAATGAATAATGCCGCACAGTGTAATCGGGATAATTGATATCGGCTCGGAAATATTCGTCTAGTTCCCAAGTAATTGAGTGACTTGCTCTTGGGTTTTAAGAATTCAGGTTTTTCGAGTGAATAGTCCTTAATATTTGAGTTGCTGTTACTGTTTTGCTGTTGGTTTGGAGGACCAAATCCTAATTAGTATTGCTGTCGGCCAATAGAAAATTGCGAAAAGTGATATCAGGTCTGCTCGGAGTTGGCATTCCCTCGCCTCGAAAATATTCCGGTTCCTTTGGACTGAGAAACCAGTGGTAAGACAATAGGATGGTTCTTTTCCAGTTTGAATGTATTAGTGATTTAGTCGATTCGGGTGGTTTATATTCGTCTCCGAAGAAGTTGCTGTCGACTCGTTGGTAATCGAATGGATTGTTCTCGACTTAGTTAGTAAACGGAGGTTTTCTCTCGAAATGCTTTACTTAGCGCCCTGCTGCTGAAGGTTCGAAGGCATTCGGGGGGTTTCTTCTCGGCTCTAAAGAATTGGATTCAGAATTGGATCAAGATAGAGTTAGGTTAGTCAAATCCCAAAAATTGCAAGAAGCTTGATTGAGTACAGATACAGCTAAAAGAGCGTATGGAGAGTGCTAAACGAAGAGAGCTTTTTAAGAATATGCCAGGCCAAGCTACTTTTTACTGACGAGTGAAACTGTGCGAGTTTTATACGAAGTTTAATCTACACTCTTTGGTTTTAGGGTGATGCGGTCGCGAGTCACCTCTGTTTGATAGGTAGGATAGTGAAGTCGACAAAATCTAAAAGAGTACTAAAACTAAAAAAGTACTCAGAAATAGTATAATCTGCTCGTAATCCCCCTCTCTAGAAAACAAGCAAAGCATGCTCACTCGGAGGAACACTGTAAAATAAAGCTTACGCGGCTTTGTCCACTCATCAAATTCCAGCCAGCATTTTGGAGTTATGTGTGCAGCGTGAAAATCTAATGGATCTCCTAAGTGCTTAAAGTGTGCTAAGCATGCTGATAACATGGAGAGTGCTAAGTTCGGGGAGTTTTTCTATAAGTATGCTAAGCAAAGGAAGTCGGCTAAGGTTTGGATAATGCTTAACGCAGGACACTTGATGTAGCTTGGAATGTGATGCAAATATAGCGAACTTTTTAGAGCATGGGGTGTGGAATCCGAAAATCGTATCTATATTAATAAAAGAGAATCAATTAATTTATTGCCTGACGATTAATCAACTCCCAGACGAAGCAGCTGAAGGTAGAATTTTCAAATTTTGGGTGAGGGTCACTCTTGGCCCGAAGGCGTCAGATAAGATTGGGTTTTTGGAAATTCGTACAAGAACGCTACGAAAGGTTTTAAAAGGTACTAAATGACACCCTTTGTATTTGAGCTAAAACTCTTAAATTTGGAATGAAGATGACTGATGGATTGTATGATAGATGTACCAAAGGATTTTCGAAAATTCGCACTATAAATGTATGAAAACTAATAAAATGTACTGCATTTGATACCATTTCGTATCATGTGAACGGTTAGAGCTAAAAACTTAAAATTTCGAATAGGAATCATGGTTGAGGAGTAGAGTCGATGTAAGGAGGTAGTTTAGTCTATCCTCATGTATACGAAAAGTACTAAACGGTACTAAATTTAGTACAATTTGAATTTGGAGGAACGAATGGAGCTGGAATACTGAAATTGGACAATAATATTACTTGCGGAGTGTAGGATTGGAATATGTAGGAAGTTTTGGAAATTTCTACTTATGTGCACGAAAAGTACTAAATGGTACTAAATTTGGTACATTTTCGATTTGGGTGAACAGGTAGATCCGGAATACTGAAATTTGCAAATAAGATTACTATTGCACTCTAGAACTGAGGAATGTAGATAGTTTTGGAAATTCGTACTTATGTGTACTAAATGGTACTAAATTTAGTATAACTGAAATTTTGAGAGAACCAATAGAGTTGTAATGTTGAAATTTGGAAATAAGATTTCTATTGGACTGAAGAAATTAAAATTTGGAAGTTATGAAAATTTGTACTTGAGTGTACTGAATGGTACTAAATTTGGTACAATTTGGTTTTTGAGTGAAGGAATATACCGGCAATCCTGAAATGTTATATGGATGTCACTCTTGCTGTCTGTGGTTACGATTTGGAAATGCGCCCAATATTTGTACGAAAATTACTGATTGGTACCATATTTGCTATTGGGTGAAGGAATAAAGCTGGAATCCTGAAATTGGATACTTATATCACTGATGGTATTATTTTTTGAGATATGGAGGTGGTTTTGGAAATGTGTACCATAATTGTACGAAAAGTACTAATTTGTACTAAATTTGGTATTGGGAGAAGTAATAGAGCTTGGATCCTAAAATTTGATATAGATGTCACTGTTGGTGTCCGTGGTTGAGAGAAGAAACTGGATTTGGAAAATTTTGTCCAAAAATCGATGAATAAATTGTGCATTTTGAGTACTAAGTTAACTGGGGGAATCCAAAATTTTAAGGTGGACTTTTCGCTGACGAAGTAGCGGGCCCTTGCTATCAAACATATATTTTCCACATTTCACACTTATTTCTTCTTTGTAATTTTAATACTTATTCTTCACTTAATTCCTCTTTCTGTTTTCTGAAATTTCTTAACAAACCACTTGCTAAATCATGCATACTTTCCCCCAAACCATACTACCCAACATAAAATGGTTATAAAAATGAATTTAGTTTTCCAGCTGTCATATTGGCACAAAGTCAAAAACGGATTCACTCCATCATATTTTTGGGATATTTGTTGGTGTAAGAAAGAGAGAGAGAGAGCGTCAGAGCTTCCATAATGCCTTGGATGTTCATGGTATTCATAGGCATTACAGTTATCCTTTCACACACAACATACGGACACACACACACATATACATCCATACCTCACCACTGCCAACACCTTGAATGTATTTTTATAAAAATTTATTATGAAATTGAACTTTTATCTCTTTCCCTTTGTCATCACATCCCTAAATGTGTGTGTGTGTGTGTGAATGTACGAAATGTTTGATGTCTATTTTTATATTTCCTGTTTTCAACCGACTCCTGCAGTGTGTGAATTCAATTTTACAATGGAAAATAAAATGAAAGAAAAATCCATTTAATTTTCTCTTACCTATTGTGTGGGTATGGGGATTTGTTTGCTGTTGTTATTGTAGATGACTGGCAAAAGATATCCCTTCCATGGCGTTGTCGTCACTGTCATAAAGACCCCTTTAAGGCAACAGCAAAAGATCACAGCGATTAAATTTGATTTAATTATTGAGACATAATAAAACCTTTTGGTTTCACAGATGTAATTGTGCCTTGGGGTGGCAACGTTGAAAAAAAGCATTGAATTTCGGGCTCTGGAAATATATGTCAATTATAATTATGAAAAAAAAAATAAAAGAACGAGAAAAAATGTAAGTCTGTTTTACCGGCAGATGTATACCCTCAGCCTATGTGCTCTTATTGAAATATATTCAAAAATGCCGTTTAAAGGAAACCCGTTATATAGGGGCTTTACGAAGACGTGGTCCTGCATACACATTTTTTTTTGTCATTCGATGTAGTACCTATTACGAACTTTAAATACGAAATTTGAAACGATTCCGGTAAAAATTTAGTTAAAATCATCAAAATACCGAATATCGGGGGTACCGTTGTATGCGGGACCCATATAGACAATTCTCATCAAGGGGGTAAAATACTCAGAATAAACTTCTTTTGTGTATTTTTAGACAACTCCATTAAACAATTTAACTACAATAATCAAAACATCTAACAATGGGAGTTACCGTTATATGGGAGATATACGAATCGTAGACATCGATATGGTCCATCTTTGAGTCTGATTTTGCAAAAGTTTGTTGACTCTAACGTGATTACAACAAACGGATGGACAGGAACGTGAAACGTTGAGTATTTTTGAGAGGCGTTTGTCTTCCAAAAAAAATCCATCTAGATTGGACAGAAGTTGGAGCCGAAACCTTTAAAATGCTGAAATTTAGAGGGGAAAATTAGGTTGGTCTAAAGGCCCGTGTATTCTTTAGTAAAAACAAGTTTTTTGATCCGATGGTGCTTGAAAATATATTTTTTAAAAATTCATTTATATGCCAGATGGTCCTAAAAAAATTTTCTTTAAAATCCGTGTTTATTGGTATTTTGGTACTTGAATAAGAATTTTCTTTAAAAAATCCACGTTTATGACAATGAGATTCCTTGAAAAAGTATTTTCTTTAAAAGATCCAGGCCTCTTCAACTTCAACTTTTAAGGCTTTAACTTAAAGGTCCTTGAAGAAATATTCTTTTAAAAAAAATCCACTATTATAGCCTTAAAGGTCCTTGAAGAAATATTCCTTAAAAAATCCACTATTATAGCCTTAAAGGTCCTTGAAGAAACATTCTTTAAAATATCCACGTTCATAGCCTTAAAGGTCCTTGGAGAAATATTCTTTAAAAATCCACGTTTATAGACCTAAAAGTCCTTGAAAATTATTCTTTAAAAATCCTTAAAAGTCCTTGAAGAAATATTCTTTAAAAAAATCGTTGAAAATTGTTGAAAATTGTTCATTAAAAATCCACGTTTATAGACTTGAAATAGTCGTTAAAAATATTCTTTGAAAAATCCACTTTTATAGCCTTAAAACCCCTTGGAAAATTATTCTTCGAGAATCCACGTTTATAGCCTTAAAGTTCTTTGAAGAAATATTCTTTAAAAAATCCACGTTTATAGACATAAAAGTCCTTGAATATATATTATTTAAAAAATCCACGTTCATAGCTTTAAAGGTCCTTGAAGAAATATTCTTTAAAAAATCCACGTTTATAGACTTAAAAGTCCTTGAAAAATTATTCTTTAAAAAATCCACGTTTATAGACTTAAAAGTCCTTGAAAAATTATTCTTTAAAAAATCCACGTTTATAGACATAAACGTCCTTGAAAAAATATTCTTTAAAAAATCCACGTTTATAGACTTAAAGATCCTTAAAGAAATATTCTTTAAAAAATCGACGTTTATAGCCTTAAAGGTCCTTGAAGAAATATTCTTTAAAAATCCACATTTAAAGCCTTAAAAGTCCTTGAAAAAATATTCTTTAAAAAATCCACGTTTATAGACTTAAAAGTCCTTGAAAAAATATTCTTTAAAAAATCCACGTTTATAGACTTAAAAGTCCTTGAAAAAATATTCTTTAAAAAATCCACGTTTATAGACTTAAAAGTCCTTGAAAAAATATTCTTTAAAAAATCCACGTTTATTGACTTAAAGGTCCTTGAAAAATTATTCTTTGAAAAATCCACAATTATAGCCTTAAAGGTCCTTAAAAAAATATTCTTAAAAAATCCACGTGTATAGGCTTAAAGGTCCTTGAAGAAATATTCTTTAAATATCCACGTTTATAGCCTTAAAGGTCCTTGAAGAAATATTCATTAAAAAATCCATGTCTATAGCTTTAAAAATGTCCTTGAAGAAATATTCTTTAAAAATTCCACGATTATAGCCTTAAAGGTCCTTGAAAAATTATTCTTTGAAAAATCCACAATTATAGCCTTAAAGGTCCTTGAAAAATTATTCTTTGAAAAATCCACAATTATAGCCTTAAAGGTCCTTGAAGAAATATTCTTTAAAAAATCCACGTTTATTGCCTTAAAGGTCCTTGAAGAAATATTCTTTAAAAAATCCACGTTTATAGCCTTAAAGGTCCTTGAAAACATATTCTTTAAAAAATCCACGTGTATAGCCTTAAAGGTCTTTGAAAAAATATTCTTTAAAAAATCCACGTGTATAGCCTTAAAGGTCTTTGAAAAAATATTCTTTAAAAAATCCACGTTTATCGACTTAAAGGACTTTGAAGAAATATTCTTCAAAAAATCCACGTTAATAGCCTTAAAGGTCTCTGGAGAAATATTCTTTAAAAAATCCACGTTTATAGCCTTAAAGGACCTTGAAGAAATATTCTTTAAAAAAATCCACGTTTATAGCCTTAAAGGTCCTTGAAGAAATATTCTTCAAAAGATCCACGTCCATAGACATAAAATCCTTGAAGAAATATTATTTTAAAAAATCCACGTTTATAGCCTTAAAGGTTCTTGAAGAAATGTTCTTTAAAAAATTCACGTTTATAGCCTTAAAGGTCCTTGAAGAAATATTCTGTAAAAAATCCACGCTTATAGCCTTAAAGGTCCTTGAAGAAATATGCTTTAAAAAATCCACGTTTATAGCCTTAAAGGTCCTTGAAGAAATATTCTTTAAAAAGTCCACGATTATAGCCTTAAAGCCATCCATAAAATGAATGATGGGTAAAAAAATTCCCAACATAAAATATATTTGTAACGAGTAGAACTGTCCCGCCCGAATTTTGTCCATTCCTTACTGGTATTTTTTTTTGCATTTTTGTTTTTTTCAAATTTTTAAGCCCAACTTCAATACGAAAAAGTATCCCTTCATTGCACAAAGGATGTCCATTAAAAATTGTCTACTTAAGAACAAACTTTGCCCTTGTCTCGAAGGACACAGCACTGCACAGCACAGTCAATGTCGAAACGTTAAACGAAACGTTGTGTTATCAATTTTTATGAAATCATTTCAATTAAGTAAACTTTTTCAGAAAGATACATTAGTTTTTGTGCCATCTTTTAGTTTGTGACACAGGTTTTGCATTTCTGTAAGTTTTTGCTCTCAGAGGGAGCAGTAGACAACCTACCTCAGATTGCCTTTGGTGTAAATCAAGACTTTTAGAATTTCACCAAAAATAGAGGAAAAAAAATCTTTTAAGTTTTCCTCTCTTTGTCTATTGCAATTGTTACACAAACGTACAACAGCTGTTTTACTACAAAAAGTTAAGAAGGAGTGAGGAGTGTGGGTGAAAGAATATCAGGGAAATACCATATCAACTTTTTAGTGCACAAATTAAATTTGAGTTATTAAACCATCAATTCAATACACAATTAAGAAGTTCAAAGTTTCTTCGATAAACTTTTCTTTCCTTCGTTCGTTCGTTTGCGTTGCGTAAACTTTTTGACAAAAGTGCCAAAAACTTTTCCTCAACATATTTCCTTCGTTCAATGTTGGGTTTTTATCGAAACATTTTGGGGAGAGGGTTTATCGGCGGGTGTGAGTATTAAACGCCCCCTTTTATCCTACCTCATGTTTGTGTTTATTTTTGATGATAGATATTAACTTTTAAAGCAATTTGCAATTGTGATTTGAGTGGTGGGTTGGGGCGTGGGGGTTTGGTAACACTTTGATGTGCTAATGAAATAAATCAACACCAAAGTGGTTAAATAAATTTTTTATTGATTAAGGCATACAATTTTGAATATTAAACGAAACGTTGGAAACAAAAATTATCATTTTAGGAGGTAAAGCCGACCGTCGGTCATTGGTGGAATTTCTGCGGAAGAAAAAGAGTAAAAGCATTTTAAGTTCGACCTGGGCAAAATACCGAATATCAGCGGGTACTAATATATGGGAGGTATACGATATCGTGGACTTATGTACACAATTCTCTTCTAGGGGATAAAGTACTCACAAGGAACTCCTTTTGTGAATTATCAGATAATTCCGTTGAAAAATGTGGCTATAATCATCAAAATACCGAATACCTGGAGGTACCGTTATATGGGGCTATAGACAATTCTCTTTCAGAGGGTACAATACTCAAAAAGAGTTCTTTGTGTAGAATTTCAGATAATTTCATTGAAAACTGAGGCTAAAATCATCAAAATATCGAATGTCGGGGTTACCTTTATATGAGGGCTATGCGATATCTTGAACCGATATAGCCCATCTTCAAACTTCATCTGCCTGCAGACAAAGGACAGATCTCTGCAAAATTTTAGCTTCCTATCTTAACTCGTTTGGACTGTAGCTTGTTTACAACAGACAGACAGACGAACGGACGGGCATGGCGAAATCGTCTTAGAATTTTACGCTGAATTATTATTTCGATGAGTTACAAACGGAATGACGAACTTAATATACCCTCCATACTATGTATGGTGGTGAGTATACAAATATATTCTAATTATTTTTTTTATCAAAAGTCGTCATTTTGGCTTGTTTATTAATTATTTATTTTTAATTTTTATTAATTTTTTCATCCTTAAAGTATACTATACTTATTTTAAAAATTTCGATAACAACGAAATACAGTTTTAAAGCAAGCGATCTATCTAGCCGAGCCTCAAACCTTTGTATTACAGTTAAGTCTGCTTAAATAAAACAAAATTAAGTGAGCAAATAATGGAGGGGGAAATTTTTTTTAGACTGAACAAATAAAAAGAAACTGACCGAAATTTTAATACCCTCCATTTTGAAGAAATACTTTTGGAAGAAAATTGAAAAATGTAAATTAAATCGTTGAAAGTGACACAATAATTTTACGAATTTCGTATATCTGGTGTTAGCGATATATGGGCCTATACGAAAAAGTGGATCTCTAAAGCCAATTACATGCCGAGGAAGGTACTGTCGCCTACTTCAAACACCAAGATTGCGGTAATTCCGTTGAAAAAAAAAAAAAAAAAAAAAAAAAAAACATAGCTAAAATCATTGAAATTCCGAAAACAAGAAGGTACCGACGTATGGGAGTTCTACATAATCTTGGACCTATACTGCCAATTATATGCCAGAGAAGGCGGCGCCTGAACGAACTCTATATACCAATTTTTTGATGATTTCTTTGAGAAAAGTAGATAAAATTAACAAAATACCGAATTTAGGGAGGTATTGTTATATGGGGGCAGTTCGAAGGGTGGACCTGTATAGAAATATGTCTATTGTAGAAAATAGTAAGTTCGTAATCCACAAATACCAAATTTGAAACAAGTCAGGGAAAAAGTGGGACACAAATCATAAAAAATCGAATATCTGCAGGTACAGTTTTATAGGGAACAATACTAAAACTTGGACGCACATAAACAGTTCTATGCAAGGATGTTTCTAACGTACTAAGAACACAAAGAAAGTCCACAAATCTGCCAGCACAATTATATTGGAATGTACCAAAACGGGGACATACCAAAAAAAGAATTAAAATTTTTTGTATAACTATTTTCTGGTGAGGACCGAAAATTAGAAATTATCCTTGAAATCGTCAACATACATATGAGACAAATTTTGCGGCGATCGCTAATATAATCTCTTTATGGGGCCTTAGGCGAATATTTAAGCGAGAATTCAAACCCTTCGCCATTCAGCTTTCTCTTCGTGCATAATATCTGACCGAATAAAATACATTTTGGCACATAAGATCGAATTCCGGTTAGAATTAAATATATGAATATAAATTGAATAAATATTCAAATAAGTAAAAAATCAGCTATGTTCGGCCCGCCGAACTTTTAATAAACTCTGTAATGTAGGTAATATTATCTAAATACCGTAATATGTGGGCCATTGTTCTGTAACATCCTTAAACTTATAACAGAAATTTCCAAATTTGTTAAAAACATAGTACAAATATTTGAACAAATTTATATCACTATTAATATAATAATTATAAATATTCCATTTTAGATGACCATTTATGACTACTTATTAATTTAACTTAATAATCGTCCCGTTGCGTTATAACGTACAACGTTATAACACAACTATTTGTAGTTTATTGTGAATGGACATTATAATAAATAAGAAAACAATTACAATAATGTATAACACTAAAACACAAAGCATACTTTCAGGAGGCACATTATATATGTATAACTCTTTCAAAACACACATTATTGTCCGTAACATCACACATCGCCTCCGTGGCGCAATTGGCTAGCGCGTTCGGCTGTTAACCGAAAGGTTGGTGGTTCGAGCCCACCCGGGGGCGCATCGAATATTTTGTATAGATTAATAATTTAATTTAAATCGAAATCTTAGTAGCAATTAGAGTAAAATTATGGAACTAAATAAACATTTAATAAACTAAATTGTCCACTTGAAAAAAAAAATTGAAGAAAATCAGACATCTATAACCAATTTTTTTTTTTTGGCAATAAATGTTATTCGCAAAATTTTAACTTTTGTTGGGGAGGAAGGATTGGGCCGATAAATTAAATATTAACATCAGATCTTTGATTAAGAAAAATATGTAAATATATCAAGTTTGAAAAGAATCGCCGACGTGTTTCGCAAGTAAATACCGTAAATATTTGTGGGAGAGGTACCAGAATAGGTAGGCCGATATTTATCATTTTCACATTGAAACTTGCGTTACTCAAAATATTGGAATATATGATTTTAATTTAAAGAGAATCTTATGTATATTTCGCATTTTATGAGAGATATTATTATTCGAAAAATTGACCCATTGTGGAGGTACCAGAAGGTGTGAACAGATATATCCTAACTTCACACCAGATCTTGTGTTAATTAAAATATTAGGATGTGTGAAATTTGCAGAAAATCGAACCCTTATTTCAAATTTTATGAGAGTTATAATTATTCCAAATTTTGATCCTTTGTGGGGGAGGTACTTGATAGAGTGAAAATATTGGGATTTCCAAAGTTTGCATAAAATCGTATCATCCATTTTCTTTCTATGAGGTAAGTTATAAGAGTATGAGGAGGTCCATGTTACCCATCTGAGAACTCGATCTATATTTGGCAATAATATTACAATGTACCAAGTTAGAACCAAATCGGATAATTCCTTTGAGAGTAATTGTGAGCACCAGCAAGGACAGAGAGGGGGAAATTCACCGTTAGATTGACTCTAAATTTCCTGAAACGGAATTGCTCCAAAGATATCTATGGTCTAAAACCGTCATTTCGATGAGACACATTTTGGCCGCATCAAATGATATATACCCTCCGTAGCCTCATGGCTGAGGGTATAAAAATTGGACATATTCTTCAAAAAAAAAAAAAAATAAATAAATAAATAAATAAATAAAATTAATAAAAATTGTTTATCATCCTCAATATAATCTCATGTTCATCACATATTCAATACATACTTACAATGCTACTTTTTATGCTATTCCTTACAAAGTATATACTCATAAAAAGTAAGATGTGGGACAGATGCTACATGGTGGGTCAAGGACCAATATTTCTTTTTGGACCAATTAAACCCTCGGAACATGGTGTTGAAGTGTTTCATTAAAACTTTGTTTTGGGAGCTAAATTTGTGAAAATTTGAGAATACATTGTTATTGGAGTGGGATTTAAATTAAGGCGGAGTCTTTTGAAATTAGATTATATACTTTGAGAGCTCGAAGGTTGAATATTGATATGGGATTCATGATTGTTCCGAGAAACCAGATATTTTTATGAATTCATATAATATTCATTCTTTTTTTTAATCTCAATGTCATATAATATTGTTCTACCCAACTTTTACATCTAAAATTACACACAAGTCTGCTTCGATGAAGTAAAAATAAATACTTTGAAATTGTTGCGGTTATTTTGTTGACGTCAGCATTTGTTTGATTTACTTTAACTTAATAATAAATCATAATTTATCGATTAAATAAATGCTAAGTGGATGATTTTCAGCTACCGATATTCATGTATGTCGATCTTGAGAACATGTATAGACTACGCACAGTGGTCATATAGCCTCCGTGGCGCAATTGGCTAGCGCGTTCGGCTGTTAACCGAAAGGTTGGTGGTTCGAGCCCACCCGGGGGCGACATATTTTATTGTAATGTCTGACTGAAAAATTAGGAGACTATAATTGTGCAATGTGACCCATATAAAATAAATCGGTTGTAATAAGCAAAAGAGCAGAAGAGTTGGTAAAAAAAATATTACACAAAAAAATGAATCTGGAAAAATAAATATTATATATTTTTGTATATAAGAATTATTATATTATTATATATATTAGTGGTTTTCAGGTGGTTACTATTTGTTAAATTGTTCTAGTAGAAATTACCCCAACTTTTGTTCGGTTTTGGTCTTTTTTTAAAAATTGGAAGCCTTTTAAATCATAAAAAAAAAACAAATTGTGCTTCCTTAGGAACAATTGGGCGCCAAAAAGTACTCAAGTCAGCCTTCTAGTCTTTGAAATGTACTTTTACTAATCTAATCTATTTTTTTTTTTAATTTTCTATATTTTCATTTAAATAAGCAAAATCCTTCTCCTGGTTTGGTCGATATTTTTACTTGAGTCATGAATATTCCAAGCTTTTCTCATAATAAATTATGGTTTAGTTTCTAACATGGTATAATTGCAGACATGTTGCCTCCGTGGCGCAATTGGCTAGCGCGTTCGGCTGTTAACCGAAAGGTTGGTGGTTCGAGCCCACCCGGGGGCGCAAAATGATTTTTGTATAAAAATAAACACAACATGAGTAGAAAGCTGAAAATCCCTTTACTAGAGAAAAGGTCATAACGAACGACGTTGCCTTGGTTCTGGACATTTGTTAATCAAAGCCTAAATTCGATTTGCTACGTTCTATTTTTTACAGTTTCGAATTAAAATTTTTAGTCCGTCTTAAAAATTTCGAGTTTAGGTCCATTGCCCACATAGAAGTTATAGATTTGAATAAACAGTAGTTTAATATTTTTGCACAGTAACCCTATCGCCTCCGTGGCGCAATTGGCTAGCGCGTTCGGCTGTTAACCGAAAGGTTGGTGGTTCGAGCCCACCCGGGGGCGCAATATGTTTTTGAAATAAATGTTTGATTTGAGAAAATTACAAAATATATGCAGGTGGGGAATATATTGGCTCAAATCTTAGATCCATAATCTTCTGAGAATCCAGAGGAGCATGTTGGTATAGTAAGATTTTCCTTAAGATCATGTCCCAGAACATACATGCATTTGGTATATATCGGAGCCCAGGTCCTCCGCCACTTCTTGTAAATTCGATACTTTTCTCATGACCTTAGGTTTCTTTTCGGTCCATTCCCTAGGAAGTAGAAACCTGATACTACTTTTATTATTTTATTATTATTATTTATTTACTACGATTTTTTTTAAGAATATTAATATAAAATATAATTCAAACAAATGCTCTGTTCCAGAACCTGCAATTTTTTCCTCTACCATAAAGGAAAAATCGGTTATGGTAGTAAACACTTTTACAGTCTTGCAATTCTTGCCACAAATCAAAAATATTTTTACCACAGTGGTTGTATCGCCTCCGTGGCGCAATTGGCTAGCGCGTTCGGCTGTTAACCGAAAGGTTGGTGGTTCGAGCCCACCCGGGGGCGAAATAAGTTTTTGTGATCATTAAAGGAAATTACACATACCATAAATACAATGCATATATAAGAGCATGATAAAATTCAGGATAGGCTTTGAGTTTCTGGAGAAGGTTGATGGATCCCATGATCCAACATTACTCCTTTCGATTACGCTCTTTTTTATATATATGTTGTCATCTAATATCGGCTGCTGCTGACAAATTATATGATTTGCCCTTATGATTAACCCATCCTTTATATATTGAAATCGGATACTACATTTTTCTCTATTCTGTTTTTTGTATTTTTTACTAAATAATATATATATATATATATATATATATATATATATATATATATATATATATATATATATATATATATATATATATATATATATATATATATATATATATATATATATATATATATATAATATATATATATATATATATATATATATATATATATATATATTTAACAACTTCAATTTAAAATGTTTTTGCACAGTGGTCGCGTTGCCTCCGTGGCGCAATTGGCTAGCGCGTTCGGCTGTTAACCGAAAGGTTGGTGGTTCGAGCCCACCCGGGGGCGCAAAATATTTTTGAGAAATATAAAACACATTATTTTCAGAAATTAAACAACCCTTTACTGGAAAAAGTATTACCAGTGCAAGGTGGAGCGGTTGAAGGTTATACCAGCTTTGATTTAATAAATCAAGTCCTCTACTTGGTTTTGCTAATATCCTCCATCTTTTAGAGCCTTTTTATGTTCATATGTGTTGTTAAAAATTTAGAACTTATAATTTTTAAATTTGAAGTTATAAATTTCACTTTACAGCAGCAAAATACTTTTTCCACATTGGTCGTATCGCCTCCGTGGCGCAATTGGCTAGCGCGTTCGGCTGTTAACCGAAAGGTTGGTGGTTCGAGCCCACCCGGGGGCGCATTGATTTTTTACCAACAATTGTTTACAATTCTGGATTAAATGTAGATATCTGTCCAACTTTCTTTGACATTCAAAACTTTTGAGTATCTTCCAATATTCGCATGAGGTATTTTGGGATAGGCGAATAGGCCAATATCCCATCTTCACACCAGATCTTTTGTTAATAAAAATATTAGGATGAGTGAAATTTGAAGACAATCGGAGTCTTGTTTCGCATTTTATAAGAGTTATAATTATTCAAAATTTTGACCCTTTGTGGGGGATGTGTCAGAAGAAGTGATCCTATATATCCAATTTCTCCACCAAGTCTTGTTTGGATGCTCAATTCGCATTTTATGACGTTTTGGTTATTTAAAAAAATTAACACTTTGTCGGTAAGGAACCAGAATGAGTGGACCGATACCTCCGATTTTCCAAACGGATCATGTTTTGATGGAAATATTGAGATGTACCGAGTTTATAATGGGTTCGGATGCTCATTACGTGTTTTATGACGTTTTGCTAATTTTAAATTTTGACCTCTTGTGGGTGAGGTACCGGAAGGAGTAGATCTAGTGACCATTAAAAATAGGTATGTGTAAAATTTGAGATCAATCTGTCTTTGATTTCACATTTTATGAGTGTTATAATTAGTCCCAATTTTGACCAGTTGTGAGGGAGGTAATTGAAGGAGGGGATCGATATTTTAAATGCTCGCACCTGTCATAGTACTGACAAAAATATTGGGATTTGCAAAGTTTGCTCAAAATTTAATAATTATTTTTGTTTTTTGAGGTAAATTATTTTCTTTGAAAATTTTGACCTTTTGTGGGGGTGGTATCAGAAGGAGTGAACCCACATTGTTCATCTCCGAACTCAATATAAGTTTGACAATAATGTTAAGATGTACCAAGTTTGGATCAAATTGGATACTCCCTTCGAGGGTTATCATGCGCACCAGTCAGACAGACAGATGGACGGACACTGCCAGGCGACTTCAAATGTCCTGTAAAGCAATTGAACCAAAGAGATCTAGGGTATAAAACTGTTACTGCAATGAGGCACGTTTTCGTGGTATCAAATGATATACAGGGTGAGGTGAAAAAACTGCAACCAACTCCAGACTGCTGTCATTTCTATGACACTCGTCCGACAGCTGTTAAACATCAGCAGAAACGGTTCGAAAAGTAAAGAAGCGAAAACCGAGTCGCAGTCACCAAAACCACCCAAGAATGGTTACAAAATGTAGTTCCAGCCCACAATGGTTATTGTGTCTGGAGCATTTTGGAAAGCAAGATTGGCACTAAAAAATACCAAAGTGTCGATCACCCCAAACAAGCGCTTCGCCAGGAATGGGCCAAAATACCGCAGAGCAACCAACCGACATTTTTTGTTTTCATTCAAAAAAAAAAAAAAAAAAAAAAAAATAGGAAAAACGTAACAAGTAAAAAAAACATTAAGTTAGGCCGGGCCAAACTTTTAATGCCCTCCATTAGTAGAGGAAACATTAGAGCCCATTATGACCCACATATACCAATTTTTAGACATATTCATTGGAAAATGTGCCCCCATATAACGGTACCTCCCGATATTCGGTATTTTGATGGTTTTAGGATATTATTGGCCGGAATTGTTTCAAATTTGGTATTTGAAGTTCGCAATGGATACTACATCCTAAGTCAAAAAATGAGCCATGTAGGTCCAAGTTATCATATAGGCCCCACATAACGGTACCCCCGATATTCGGTATTTTGATGATTTTAGCGACATTATTTAGCAGAATCGTTCCAAATTTGGTATTTGAAGTTCGTAATAGATACTGCAGCATAAAACAGAAAATGGGCCATATAGTTCCACGTCCTCATATAGCCCCCATGTACCGTACCCCCCGATATTCGGTATTTTGATGATTTTAGCTACATTATAAACAGATTTTTCTTCAAGTTTCGCATTTAAATATTGTAATGACAAAAGTTGCCTATGCAGGCCCACGTCGTCGTATAAGCATTCGGTACTTTTAAGATTTTAACAGAATTTTTAACGGATTTTATTTTTTGGAAATTGCCAAATTTGTAGCAAATGGTGGAGGGTATTAAAACTTACGAACGAACTTACAACTTTTTTACTTGTTTTTGTCTCACCCTGTATACCGTCTGTAGTCATATGGGAGAGGACTTTAAAATACTAGGGTTATTTTGGTCCTTTTTGGAAAATAGTTAAAAAAGCTCATTTTAAATGGGACCATGCCACTTACAAAGGGACCCCTAGATTTTGAAATATATTCCGAAAAATTGAAAAAAGTATTTTGGATCACTTTATGAAATATCTGTTCAAATAATGGTGTATATCGGTCTATAGTCCTTAAAAAGGTAAAATCCGAATTAAAGTATTTATAGCTTAAGGCATATTTTTAATTTAATATCTCCAAATTTTGAGTTGTGCCATTTTTGTCATTCTTCTAAAGGGTTGTTACAACCCAAAACCACGTTATGGGAAAATTGAATATGGGGATATATACATACATATATTTATGGAGAATTTTTAGTCCCAAATATCAAATAACAACTGACTTGGTTGGAAATTGGAACCAAAACTTTCGAAATATCCAAAAACAACGGGTACCCCTATAGGCGACTTATACAATCCATTTTCAATCCAAAACACCTTAGGAGTGTTAAACAAATCTAGCCCTATTTTATCTTGAGTCACCGCTTCTATGAAACGACCATAAATTGGAGGTGTGAACCCTATTGCATTAGTTTACCGTTTCTTTGAAACTGTTCGCTGGGACATTGGACACTGATAAATCGGCAAAAATTTGTTGTCACTTGAACAAGTTAGGGAACATGCAAATAACCTCCCAAACAATTCGCCATACACCCATTCAGATATCCGCCCAGCCGGCCGAGTGCAAAGTGTGTACATACATACATTACGAGTGTGTATGTATGTATGTCGGTTCATTCCATGTGTCTGTGCGGCAAGTGTTCATCATTTTAATGAAAACGACTTCGTCACAGTTAATCGAAAAAGAATGAGCAGATCACAGGCGGACAGTATTAAGAAAAAACGCAAATGAATAAAAAACGAAATGTCTCCCACTATAAGCGACCGAAATTCGAATTAAATCCACACAACGAGAGAGATTCCAATAAGAAAACTATAGAGCAGATCGGCTGATGTGATGATACTCGCCGAGTATCAAAATGATTTGAATACAAGAACACAAAAATGACAACAACAATAGCCGATCCATTGACATGAATGTTGTAGGCTGACTGGCTGGCTTGCTGGCCGGTTGACAGGCAAAGCTAGCAGGCAGGCAGGCCGAACATTTTTGTTGTGACGAAAAACAGAAACCATCAACGTGATTATTTTTTTGGGGGAGTGCACTATTTCTAAATTGTGGCTGAGAGATTTGGTTGTAGAAATGGCAACAGTGTTGCCGTTTCGTTTGGAATTTTTTTGTACCAAAATTATTTTTTTAAAATTATATTCAAAAAATATTGTTTTATCTCGGTATTTATAAAGAAAATTAAGAGAATCTTCTATGACTCAAAAGTTCGACTGTTTCATCAAAAAAAAAAAAAAAAAAAAAAAAAAAAATGACGACTAAATTAATTAAAATAATTTTAAAATTTAATTGTTCTGCGTGACAGCTCAACTATCACCTTTATCTTGCTACTATTGCAATTAACTATGGTGTCGAATGGATGGTAATTTTGTTTCGAAGATAGGTTAGGATAGAGAAGTTGACATATAACTGTCAAGTCTTTACTTAGGTAAAGTTTAAAAAAGCAGCAATGTTCAATTCAACCTATTGCTGACGGATAATATCCAAATCTTAACCCAATCTAGGAGAATGAAAAAGTTCGACATCGAAGACTTTGTCCTTTATACATTTTATGGACATTTGTGGATATTGTGGATGAATAAAATAAATGTCTTCCTGGCAGTTGTCGGAATTCTTCTTCGACATCAATCTCCCTTTTTATACCCTCGACCATATTTTTGGAAATAATAATTTTAGACCCAACAAAGTAATATATATTCTTAATCAGCGTAAATTTCTAAGACGATTTAGCCCTGTCCGCCCGTCCGACTGTCCGCCTGTTGTAATAACGAATAAAGATAGGAAGCTAAAATTTTGCACCGAACTGTATGCAGGCAGGTAAAGTTTGAAGATAGGCTATATTGGTCCACGATAGCGTATTGCCCCTATATTACCGTACTCCCGATATTCGGTATTTTGATGATTTTAGCCACATTTTTTAATGGAATTGTCTGAAATTCTACACAAGGAGGTCTTTGTGAGTATTTTCCCCCTGAAAAAGAATTGTCTATATAGGTGCACGATACCGTATAGGCCCCATACAATGGAGCCCCCCCATATTGGGAATTGTGATGACTTTAGCCACATTTTTCAATGGAATTGGCTTAAAATACACAGAAATAGTTCCTTCCTACTTAACGCCCTGAAAGAAAATTGTCTATATAGGGCAACGTTTTAGCATAGCACCCATATAAAGCTACCCCGAGATATTCGGTATTTGCAGAATTTTCGCGACATTATTCACCGGAATTGCCTCAAATTTCGGATTTGAGGTTCGTAATGGATATTACAAGCTATGACAAAACACTGTCTATGCAGGTCCACGTCTCAGTATAGCCTCCATGCAACGGTACCTACCTTTATTCGGTATTTTCATGATTTTAGGGGATTTATTCACGGGAATTGCGTCAAAATTCGTAATTTAAATTCGGAATCCTTACTACTCCCTATGACAAAAATTAATTATCCAGCACCAGGTCTTCGTATAGCCCCCATATAAAGGTTTTCATTTGAGTGCTTTTTTTCCACGCAATTTTGTTTCAAAATTTTTTAATTGTCTTCCGAATGGTAGAGGGTATAAAAAGTTCAGCCTGGCGAACTAAGGTGCTTTTTTACTTGTTCCACTTCAATTGCAAGAGTTTTTATAGATTTTTTTTTTTTTTTTTTTGAATCAGATTAATAAAATTATCCTTGAGATAGGGGAAACCAAGCTCAATTTAAATTGCTGTCTATAAAGGTCATGTCTGTATCAAAATAATCTACCCTTTAAGACAAATATTATTCCTTCAACTGTATGTGTATACATATATAACATGATTCAACTAAAACGTGCCTCAACAAATTAACGGGTTTATACCCCAAGTCTTTTTGGGCCAAATCCGTTTCCGTACATTTGGAGTCAATCTAGGGGTGTCCGTCCGAGCGACTTTCTGTCTGTCTGGCTCGGTGGTGAGCACGATAACTCTCGATGAGAGTACCCGATTTCTCCCAAACTTGGTACATCCTAATACTGTTGTCAAACTTAAATCGATTTCGGAAATGGCCAACATCGGTCCACTGATTCTGATACCTCTCCCACAAAAATTTTCAAAGAAAATAATTTACTTAATATATAAAGAAAACAGATTATTCGATTTTGCTTGAACTTTGCCAATCCTAAAATGGATAATATCGGACCACTCTATCATCTACCTCCTCTACAAAGGGTCAAAATTTTGAATAATTATAGCTCTAATAAAATGTGATGTAAGAGTCCGATTGTCTTCAAATTACACACGTCACAATATTTTTGGTAACCCAAGGTATGGCGTGATGATGGAATATATCGGTCCACTCCTTCTGGTAATACCCCTTCAAAGGTTCAACATTTTGAATATCCATGAAGCTCATAAACGCGAAATTAACATCCGATTCCATTCAGTCTTGCCATATCTAAATATTCCCATCAACAAAAGATCTGTTAAAAAGATGGTAGTGATCGGACCATTTTTTTCTGGCATCTCCCCCACATAGGGTTCAAGATTTTGAAAAAAGGACGCTTAAAGATGGCTTACAAACCTTTTTGCTAATACTAGATCTGTGTGAAGACGATATATATCTGCGAACCCCTTCTGGTACCTAACCCACAAAGGGTCAAAATTTAATATGGTCGCCGATAAACCGACTGATACTTTTTAACTTGTTTTTCTAAATTTCGGAATATAGCATATGGAAAACACACATAGCATCAAATTTTAGAATAAGTTCAGATTTATTCGATTTGGTCACCTTTGGCACGAATTATGACTTTAAAACGGCCAATGAAACCGTCATACGCTGGCCCATTCCCGGCGAAGCGCTTGCATGAGGTGATCGACGCTTCGGTATTTTTTAGTGCCAACCTTGCTTTCCAAAATACTCCAGACACAAGGAACCTCATTTTGTAACCATTCTTGGGTGGCGCGTGCTAAATGCGATGGTGCTGAATCCTGTTGGAATGTCCAAGGTCTGCGGCAAAATGTTTGCGTGCCCAAGGCTTTAATACACCCTCCAGAATATGTTCGATAATTCGATATTCTGATGCCACGGTCGATAAGAGCGGTAAGGGACCATCGGCTGTTATGGCGGCCCACACCATTACCATGGCCGGCGCTTGAGTCTAGTGGCCAACTGAAGGTGCACATTTTCAGCTGACCTCTTTGGAAAGTAAACACGATCATTTTGTTTGTTTACAAACTGCTGGACAACGAATGTTTTCTCATCGGAGAAGACCAAATTCGGCAGTTCACCACCTTCGGCCAAGTGAAGCAACGCTTTAGCTCTTTTGAGTCTATTTTCTTTCTGTTGCGGTGCAAGTTCTTGCACTTTTGGAATTTCAATGGCTTTACCCCGAGCTCATTTTTCAAAAATTGTCGAATGGAATATTGCGATATGTTCAGCTCACGAGTTATTTTTCGGCCTCTGCGACACGGGTTTCGATCAAGTCGCTTCTTTACTTTTCGAACCATTTCTGCTGATGTTGCTGTTTTCTTCCGTCCACTTCCTTGACGTCGGGCTACGCCACCAGTATCACGGTAACGAGCGATGGTACGAGACACAAAAGATTTATTCACATTTAAATGCTGGAGTGCTCTTACCATAGCCACTAGTGGTTTTCAAGCCAAATATAAAGAAATCACACTATCACGCTTGAATTCCATCACGAATAACTTCCTGGAAAATTCTCACCAAAATGCTTTTGTACGCTTGTAAACAATATAATGACCTGTGACTGGAATAATTTTAACAATTGTCGGACTAGTGGCTTAGAAATGACAGCATTCTGAAATTGGTTGCAGTTTTTTCATTTCAACCTGGATGTATGTGCTTCATGGTGGAAAAATGCTTATTTCGAGGAGCTATAAACCATTGACAAATTTAATATTCGCTCCATAGTAGGGTGGAGGTTATAGAATTTGTTAATAAAATCCAACCTTTTATAAAAAACAAAAAAAGTCAAAATGGCAACCCTCATCGGAAAAAGAGCAAGACGCTTTGGTGATCGCAATTTTCTTGTTGGATATTTATTTTTTGTTTTGTTTTTGTTACATTTATGGAAAGTGTCATAATTTTTTTGATTGGAAATTCTTGTTGTTGTTCTTCTTGTTGTGTGAAAGTACATTTTTGGCGCGTCTTCTCAATTTGTTGCCTGCTGGCAGATAGGTAGGTGACACTAAGCAAATAATTGGCCACGATCCCGCCTACCGCGCCTCTCTGGGTGGGGGTGGACACAAGCGTCTGTGATTTGTTTTGGGTTTATTGTTTGTCGCCGCTTCTTGTTGTTGTTGCTGATGATTTTTTCTTAAATGTTTTTTTGGAGAATGTTGTTGTTCGCGGCAGTGACAACGGCAGGCCAGTAGCCTGATAGACGTGCGAGATTAAGGTGCTATAAATATTTCGAAGACGCCAACGGTGAAAAAATCGGCAAAATATTTTAGTGTTTTTTGGGGGGAACGAAAACGAATTGAAAATCTGCCTGAAAATCCTCGAGGCTGACAAGTTAGAAAAGAAAAACGAGATAAATGTCAGCTGAGTGAGTGACCAATGGCCCAAGCGACCAGCTGGCCAAGGGAGTTTTTGACAAGTAAAACAAGTGAATTTTTTACTTCTTTTGAAACATAAGGCTGGTTAGCGAAACCACATCCTCCTTTCTGATTTCCCAAATTTGCTTGGAAAATTTCGTTAAAATTTTGCTGTGACATTTTCTGGTGTCTCCATGTGATTTGTGTATTTGCCGGCCTGTAGTCAATTGTACGAAGTAATAAAACAGAAATTACTGCACAACAAGTGCAAATTGTGTGTATATGTGTATGTTTGTATGCAGCGAGTGTGTGCATATGTGTGTTTTCGTATAAGGTGTGGGCGGTGGATATATTTTCACTCCTATATTTCGCCTAACCAAGCCAAGAGTTCAGTAGTCCTCATTCATTTTTCAGCTGCCATTTGTAGCCAAAACGAGACGCACACACGCCCGAAAAAAACAACAGATCCGCCAAAGTGTTGCTGGCTTCTTGATTTCGCGGTTCGGCACACGTCTTGTTACCAGTTCTCCATCTAGTGTTGTATCTCCCACTTGTTCCTTGGGAATACGCATTCATTTCGGTTCGCTTGCGACATCCGGCATCGTCGCCATCGCCATAATCATCAGCAACACCAGTGGCAGTGGCAACACAATGTGGAAATAATGAAAAGTGTTTTGGTTTTTTTTGTTGTTGTTTTTTTTTTTTTTTTTTTTTTTTTGAGAAAATGCTTGGAAAAGTGAATTCCATGGTGTTGCTTGTTGTTCGTCTTTAACGAAAATGTGCTAAATGGAAATGTTTATCTAAAAATAACCCACCGAAAATATAAGTGGGTTCCATTAATATAATGACAACAGCAACAACAACACGAATAAATTGAAATTCAGGAAAATAAAAAAGAAAATAAAAATTTGTGAAAAATTGTTGGAAAATATTCGGTCGCATAAAGATAAGGAATATTGTCCATAAAAGAAATATTTTGTGGAAGAAATTTTCAAGAAGAATTTCTTCATTCCCCAAAGAAAAAAAATTAAATAAAAAATTAAAAAAAAAAAATAAAATAAAAATAATAATAATAATAAAAAAAATATAAATAAAAATTTAAAATACCAAAATCACCCTTCAAATGTTTTAAAAAAATTTAACGCAGCATAAAAAAATTCTCTCTCTCTCTTTTTAATACGACCTCGCTCTTCACATGTCAATCATTGCATTGCAGTTGCAAAAAAGTGTGAAAAATTCAAATTACGAATATTCTTCTTAAATTCTATGCAACGCATAAAACGTCACCCAAACATCGACATCTTCAACGCCGGCCAGCCACCAAGTCTCCTCCGTGTGTGTGTGTGATTGCAAAATAACCTCCCATCCGTTTGTTCGTCCGTCCGTCCATCTGTACGCGTCGCGCATCTCACCATACATCAATAGATTAATCATGCCAGTGTCACATCTCTGATTGTGTTTAAATTGTGCATTACGTGTTTGGCAATTTGTCATTTGTCCATTGCAAAAAAAAAGATACATAATTTTCCGCATGGCTATAGCCGAATGAAAACAAAAAGAGGAAATTCTCGACAAAGTGTATATATTTGTGTGATTTTGTGTGTTATACATGATTTAACAAGTGTACTTACCCCATAGTTGACAATAATCCCCTAAACAGAATCGACATGAGAATTATATTATAATTATATATACTTTTGGATATATACATGGATATTAAAAGTTTAATAGGTAAGTGATACTATACATATTCCTGCAAGTGCCTGCTACTTCGTTAGCGAAATATTTATACAGATATTAAAGTGAAAACTTATATTATTGGGAAATCAGTTGTATTAAAATGTCTAAAATTCCTATTATATAAAAAAGCTTTAAAATGTTAAGCGGAAGTTCATTTAGATGAAAATTTGGAAGAAAAAGCAGCTAGGGATGGATCTTGAAATTTGAGTCAATAAGGTCACACCTGATTCGACGCATAATATAAAATAGTGTTTGCGGAAATTCGTACTAAAATGGTACTTAGAAGTAATTAAGCTAAAATCTATATTAGAATCTTGAAATTTTAGTTCAAGATCAAAATTGGTGCCAAAAAAAAGGAAATTAACAAGTTAACATGTAAACAAAGGCTATAGTCGTGCGGGGTCGACCATGTGATACCCTACAACACTACAATATCTTAGCAGTCCCCTTATGTCCAAATCCATTTTGGAATATTGAATATTGACAAAATTAGTCAAAATCGGTCCAGCCATTCTTGAGATATTAACATTCTAACTTATATCCTCTTCCTTTACACATTGTATATATATCGCTATATATAGCCGATATATTTACTTTCGGCATCTACGTAACGGTCAGTATTGTCCTGTTCGTCTATTTGTGATTTCGCCGGGATTAAAAATATTCGCGATTTAATGGAAAATTTGACTTTTATTTAACACAAATGTTGTGGCCTATTTCACCCACTAAATATTAACCGATGACTATAAAAATTGGAAGGCTTCTGCCCAGCCCTAAGCTCCAGCCCCATGCTAACTTCCGCTTTGATTGGTCTATAATTGCGACCTGTAGAGTTATTACAAATTAACATGGACAGTCGGACAGACGGACGGACTGACATACATAGCTAGATCGACTCAGCTCGGCGAGATAGGAAGATCCATATATACTTTCCTATGTGGGAAACCAATATTTCGAGGTGTTACATAATTTTTGGCCCAATCAAACTTATAATACACCCAACACATAGTGTTGTAGGGTATAAAAAGCAGTAAGTTCGGCCGGGTCGAACTTTGAATACACCACCACCATTTAGAACGAATTTGGAAATATTCAAAAAATAAAATCCCTTAAAAATTCTGTTAAAATTTAAAAAATACCGAATAACGCCGTTATATTGGGGTCTATACGACGTGGACCTACATAGGCATTGTTGTTAGCTATGTTCAAATTCTAAACTTGAAATAAACAGTGAATAACGAGCTAAAATCATCAAAATATCGTATATAGGGAGGTACCGCTATATCGGAGCTGTGCGAAGACCTGGATCAGCATAGATAATTTTCTGTCATTGGCTGTAGAATCCATTACGAACTTCAAATACGAGATCTCAAACAATTTTTGTGAGTACTGTACCTAAAATTGTCAAAATACCGAATATACGGAGGTACTGATATATGGGGCTTATACGAAGACCGGGACTGCATAGACAATTTTCTGGCACAGACTGTAGTTCCCATTACGAACTCTAAATACGTAATTTGAAACTACTTCGGTGAATAATTACGCTAAAATCTTCAAAATACCGTATATTGGGAGTTACCGTTATAGCGGGGCTATACGAAGACGTGGACCTGCACAGACAATTTTCTGTCATAGGCTGTAGTATCCATTTCGAACTTCAAATACCAAATTTGAAACAATTCCGGTGAATAATGTCGCTAAAATTATAAAAATACCGAATATCAGGAGGTACCATTATATGGGGGCTATACAAAGACGTGAAACTGCACAAACAATTTTCTGTCTTAGGCTGTAGTATCCATTTTGAACTTCAAATGCCAAAATTGAAACAATTTCAGTAAATAATGTCGCTAAAATAATTAAAATGCCGAATATCGGGGGGCTATACGAAGACGTGGACCTACATAACCTATTTTCTGTCTTAAGCCTTAGTATCTATTACGAACTTTAAATATTAATTTTGAAACAATACCGGTAAATAATGTCGCTAAAATCATCAAAATACCGAATATCGGGAGGTACCGTTGTATGGGGGCTATACGAAGACGTGGACCTACATGACCCATTTTCAATACCAAAAGTCCTGCAGACATAATACACATTTGAGTAAAATTTTATTAACCTACTTCATTTCGTTCGGAAGCTAGAGTGATTTCCACAGAAGGATAGATGGACAGACGGACGGAAAATGTGGAGAAACAACAGCTAGGGATTGATTTTGAAATTTTAATCATTCAGACCACCGCTGATACGTGTTTGTTTAAATGGTATTTGTGAAATTCGAACTAAAACGGTATTAAAAAGTAATTAAAACTGGTGTCACGAAAATTTTAAAAAAATGTTTTTAATTTTCACTTTTCAACATAAATATTGAATGTAATTTTCAAAAAAAACATTGGACCAAGATACAATGTTTATTCGGGGATCTAAAGTCAAATTTTGTGTAAAATATTTCTTCTTTTGACATCTTTTGTCTAATACGAAACTTTATGTTACTTTCAGGCATATTATACACCATTTGGTGTACAATAAACTAGAAATCGAGTAAAGCTATATATGGTAGCTGAACCGATCTAGATAAAATTTGGCAAAAGTATTTCTGAGATGGAGAAATACATCAATTTCTTCAAGTATCGTTGTTACGGGGTGCAAATTTCGGCTGTGGAGGAGAAATTTAACAAATCGGATGAATAATATATATGAGAGCTATCGGAACCGATTTTCACCAAATTAGGGCTTATTTATAGAATATTTTAAGTTTTTTTTTTTAACCCTACACCACACTATGGTCAGGGTATTATGTCTTTGTGCATTTGTTTGCAACATATAGAAGGAAGATGGACCCATAGTTCCTTTTGATGATCTGCTTAGAATCACTTTCTGAGTCGATTTATTCATGTCAGTCCGTCAGTCAGTGAACAAAATGAATGTCTCATTTATTATCGAGATGAAATTATGCAAAACAATATTTGTTTGGCACAAGGAAGAACTCTATTGAAATTGGTGATAAACGTATCAGATTTAGATATAGGTCCCATATATATCTTCAACCGATTTCGGGTTAATTGTGCACCAAATGGCCAATATCTGCAAAAAAGTCCTGAATCTGTAAGCAAGTACATCAAATTTGGAGAAAATCGGTTCAGATATAGCCATAGCTCTTATACAAAGTGAGATAATGAACAAAGTCAAACGCCATAATTGTTACATTTTTTTTTTTAATTTTATTGCATGGAAGGAAAAAATGTCGGAAATAGCATCAAATTTTAGAATAAGTTTAGATTTGTTTGAATTGGTCACCTTTCGCACGAATTATGACCTTCAAATGGCCAATGAAACCGTCGCACGCTGCCCGAATATTGCTCTGCGGTATTTTAGGCCATTCCCGGCTAAGCGCTTGCTTGAGGTGATCGACATTTTGGTATTTTTTAGTGCCAACAGTGCTTTCCAAAATATTGCAGACACAAAAGTCCAACAGATTGGTATCCGGAGATTTTGGTGGCCATTGTGCGCTGGAAATGAAGCGAGGGACCTAATTTTGTAACTATTCTTGGGTGGCGCGTGCTGAGTCCTGTTGGAATGTCCAAGGTCTGCGGTCAAAATGTTTGTGTGAACAAGGCGTTAATACATCCTCCAGAATATTTTCGCGATAATTTTCGGCATTTATTCTGATGCCACGGTCGATTTTGGTGGCCAACCGAAGGCCAAGTCGCTTCTTTACTTTTCGAACCATTTCTTCTGATGTTGCTGTTTTCTTCCGTTCACTTCTTTGATCAAGTCACCCACCCCATAACAAGGATATCCTATACAATATATTAGGTACCTCCTAAAAAATACTTTTGCCATGTTTTGTTAAGATCTCTCAAATATAACACTCTGAGGACGCTACAATTGACCAAATAAAGTCGTCCCATCCGATTGTATAATTAAATATTCTAGCTCGAGAGGTCACGTACAGCATAAATTTACCTCAGTCCGGTTTGGTGGTTATCGATTAAGATATAGTTGGTATAGATTAGTTTTAACATATTCAGATTGAAATGCCATAATTAATACCCTAATTTGCTACAAGTGACCCTACTAAATATTCACTGTGGTGTTGGGTTTCATAGACCACTCGGCTTTTATATTTTCTTACTGTATTTTTATGAAAAATGTCACATTTGTGAGGAGTTGACGGAACAGTAATAGAACTATGTTTTCAATCAACAAGTTGAAAAGCTGTAAGTTCAACCAGGCCGATATTTGAATACCCTCCACCATTTGGAACGAATTTGGAAATTTTCAAAATCATAAAAATACCGAATATAGCCGTTATATTATGGTCTAAATGACGATGTGGACCTGCAAAGGCATATTTTGTCATAAGCCATTACAATACTCATACACGAAACTTGATAAAAAATGGGGCTATACGAACACGTGGACCTACACAGACAATTTTCTGTCACAGTAGCCATTACGAACTTCAAATACCAAATTTGAAACGATTCCGGTGAATAATGTCGCTAAAATCATCAAAGTACCGAATATCGTTATATAGGGCCTATACGAAGACCTGTGGACCTGCACATACAATTTTCTGTCTTAGACTGTACTATCCATTTCGTTTAAATCACCCAAATACCGAAAAAAGTAAGGTACCATTATATGGGGGCTATACCAAAACGTGGACCTACATGACCCATTTTCAATTCCAAAAGTCCTGCAGACATAATACACATTTGAGTAAAATGTTATCGACCTACTTCATTTCGTTCGGAAGCTAGAGTGATAGACGGACAGATATCGCTAAATCGACATAGAATTTTATGCTGATCAAAAATATATATACTTTGTGGGGTCTAAAATATACAAACGGAATTACAAAGTTAATATACCCTCCATACTATGGTGGAGGGTATAAAAAACCTGATCTGAAATTGATAAATAGTTGATGATTTTTATCATCACTGATAACTTCCACGCAAAATATGAGACTTACGATTTATTAAAATATTGTCCATTTCTGTGGGTGGAACTAGACGGAACAAACCCATATGCCTCATTCATCAGAAATATTGGAATGGAAAATTTCAATATTTATTACGATAAGGCTTATTTTGTAAAGTTACGATTTAGACATGAATATGAAAATGAAAATGTTGACCATGTATAGGAGAGAAAGTGTTCCGACACGTCTAGTTTTCAAACTAGATCTTTAATTTAAACCAGGGAGGACAGTTTTTGGAAGGATGTCTCCTACATATCGGAATAAAAACTGTCATTTTACAGCAAATTATCATTAAAACTCCCAAGACGTATTCGGTTCGATACTTCTGCAAGCAAGTACTCTTTCCATTTCCGAACTCCTTTGTTTATCCCTATCTAGTTAATCTTTTAATGGTTGATACAATTCGGTATCCTGTACGAATGCCTGTTCCTTTTTTCCATTTGTAAAATTGATAAAAAGCTTTTCAAATTAAATAATTATTCGCTTAAATTAACGAATAGTCACAAAAAAAAACGTTACGCCGTTTGTATTCCCTATTTTTTACCTTTCCCCCTTATTTGAACAATGCCTCGTTTTCCGAAAATTCTCTATGAATTTCATTATTACTGCGTATATTCAACTTCCTTTGTATTACTTCTTTAAATATCGAAACCGCAAACTGAAATCAGTTACTGCTCTCTGCAATCTTTGCTTAGTTACTTTTGTATTCAAAACCACAAATGAATTATTTATTAATTCCATTTAAAAAATTCGCAAATTTCAATTTATCTGATAATTAAATTAAACTTGAAAAGTAAATTCGAAAAAGTTGACAACAACAACAACAACACTCAAGCACACAGAAGTACAGGACAAGAATTGCTAACAGACCACTTGTACAGATACAACGGAGTAGAGGAGAAGGACAAAGTAACAAACGGCAACAACAACGACGACGACACAAAAAAACGAAGTCAATTTGACCATACAACTAAAGTCAAGTAGTCGGATAGTGGAAGTCGTAGTATGGGCACAATGACATGAAAACTATGTCCTGTCCGAGCCTGTCCTGTCCCAATGTTGTGTGTTTGTGGTTGTGTTTGGTTCGTTACATTCGGTAAGGAAGGTACCCAGAGAGAGAGTGAGTGAGAGCTTCGGACGGAAAATGTAACAAAAATAGCCCCAAAAGAACCACCGAAATGTGGTTAAAACGTTACAAAGTCAAAACACAAATTAGTGGTTTTTCCTAACCAACCACAATGACAAATAATACAATAACACAACTACATACATATATAAATAAAAAGCAGTAGCAACAACAACAAGCAGCAGAACAATAGCAACAAGAGAAATAACCACGGGCGAACAACAATACCGGCAACACTGACTGCACTATCAAAAAATATATTTCATATTGTATATCATCCGAACCTATCTACGATGACTACCAACATTTCATTTACCATAAATTTATAACATGTTCGTATTCAGCTGGGTGGACTAGGCCAAACAACTAAGGCAACGTGGTTAAAAAGAGAGAGAGAGAGTGAAATGGCATAAAAGGCATAAAGGGGGAGACGACTAGTTGATACCCTAAATTTGTTTTGTGACAATAGCATATATATTTCTTAGTTCCACAATCCTATATAAATTCTTTAGTTAGCTGTAAAAAATAAAGAATTGCCCCGAAAATTCTAAAAATATATTATATTTTTATACCCTCCACCATACTATGGAGGGTATATTAACTTTGTCATTCCATTTGTAACTCCTCGAAATACTCATGTCAGACCCAACAAAGTATATTCTTGATCAGCGTAAAATTCTAAGTCGATTTAGCGATGTCCGTCTGTCTTTTGTAATCGCACTATCTTTCCAACGAATTGAGATACAAGGCTAAAGTTTTGCACACATATTTATTTTTTCAGTAGGCAGGTTAAGTTTCTAAATGGGCCATGTAGGTCCACGTTTTCATATAGCCCCCATACAACGGTACCTCCCGATATACGGTATTTTGATGATTTTAGCGACATTATTCACCGGAATTGTTTCAAATTTGGTATTTGAAGTTCGAATTGGATACTACAGTCTAAGACAGAAAATTGTCTGTGCAGGTCCACGTCTTCGTATAGCCCCCATATAATGGTACCTCCCGATATTTGGTATTTTGATGATTTTATCGACATTATTCACCGGAATTGTTTCAAATTACGCATTTAGACTTCGTAATGGAAACTACAGTCTGTGATAGAAAATTGTCTATGCAGGTCCAGGTCTTCGTATAGGCCCCATGTACCAGTATCTCCCTATATTCGGTATTTTGACGAGTTTAGGTACAATACCCACCGAAATCGTTTGAAATGTCGTATTTGAAGTTCGTAATGGATGCTACAGCCTATTAAAAAAAATTGTCTACGCAGGTTCAGGTCTTCGCACAGCTCCGATATAACGGTACCTCCCTATATTCGATATTTAGATGATTTTAGCTACATTATTCACCGTTTATTCGATATTTTTAAAATTTTAACAAAATTTTTTCAGGATTTTATTTCCAAATTCGTTCCAAATGGTGGTGGGTATTCAAAGTTCGGCCCGGCCAAACTTACAGCTTTTTAACTTGTTTATATATCCAAAACTTAAATCTCCCTTTATGCAAAATTAAACCTCGTGCTGAAGAAATTTTCAAATTAAAAGAGTTCTTGCCAAAAATAGTATTTATTTCAAGTTTATTTCATGAGGTCTTCTATGGATAAAAGCCCTCCATGAAGTCTTCTATGGATAGAAGCCCTCCATGAGGTCTTCTATGAATAGAGGCCTCCATGGAGACTTCTATGGATAGAAGCCCTCCATTAGGTCTTCTATGGATAGAAGCCCTCCATTAGGTCTTCTATGGATAGAAGCCCTCCATGTGGGCTTCTATGGATAGAAGACCTCCATAAGGACTTCTATGGATAGAAGGCCTCAATGAGGTCTTCCATAAATAGAAGGCCTCCATGAGATTTTCCATGGATAAAAGGTCTCCATGTGGTCTTCCATGAATAGAAGGTCTCCATAGAGTCTTCTCGTGAGGTCATCTATGAATATAAGGCCTCCATGAAGTCCTCTGCAGATATAAGGCCCCGATGAGGTATTCTATGGATAGAACGCCTCCATAAGATATTCCATTAATAGAACGCCTCCATGGAGTCTTGTATGGATAGAAGCCCTCCATGAGGTCATCTATGAATAGAAAGCCCCCAATGAGGTATTCTATGGATAGAAGGCCTCCATGAGATCTTCCATCGATAGAAGGTCTCCATGAGATCTTCCATGAACAGAAGGCCTCCACGGAGTCTTCTATGGATAGAAGTCCTCCGTGAGGTCTTCTATGAATAAAAGGCCTCCATGAGGTATTTTGTGAATAGAAGGCCCCCACGATGTATTCTATAGAAGGTCTCTTTAAGATATTCCATGGATAAAAGGTCTCCATGAGGTCTTCCATAATTGAAGGCTTCCATGGAGTCTTCTAGGAATAGAGTCCTCCGTGAGGTCTACTTTGTATAGAAGGCCTTTATGAGGTCTGTAAATATAATGACGAGTTTTATGCCTCAAATTTGGTATATACATACAGGGTGAAATATAAAAAAGCTGCAATAAAGTCAAACGCCATAATTTTTACACTCTCTTCTTAAAATTTTAATGAATGAAAGCAAAAATGTCGGAAATAGCATTAAATCCTAGAATAAGAGTATATTTGTTCAAATTGGTCACAATTGGAAAGAGCTATGACATTCAAACGGCCAATGAAACCGTCACACGCTGCCCGAATATTGCTCTGCGGTATTTTGGCCCATTCCCGGCGAAGCGCTTTCTTGAGGTGATCGACACTTTGGTATGTTTTAGTGCCAAAATACTCCAAACACAATAGTCCAATGGATTGGTATCCGGAGATTTTGGTGGCCATTATGTGCTGGAAATGAAGCGAGGAACCTCATTTTGTAACTAGTGCGTTGCTGAGTGCGATGGTGCTAAGTCCTGTTGTAATGTCCAAGGTCTGCGGCCAAAATATTTGTGTGCCTAAGGCTTTAATACACCCTGCAGAATATTTTCGCGATAATATTCGACATTTTGATGCCACTGTCTATTAATACGAGCGGAGAGCGACCATCGGCTGTTATGGCGGCTCACACCATCCCCCTGGCCGGCGCTTGAGTTCTGGTGGCAACCGAAGGTGCACATTTTCAGCTGACCTCTTTGGCAAGTAAGCGCGATCATTTTGTTTGTTAACAAAATGCTAGGAAATTGATTTTTTCTCAAACCAAATTTCGCAGTTCACCACTTTCGGCCAAGCGAAGCAACTCTTTTTAACTTTTCGAACCATTTCTGCGGATCTCACCAAAATACTTTTGTACGCTCGTAAACAATGTAATGAGCTATCACTGGATTAATTTTAACAGCTGTCGGACGAGTGGCTTAAAAATGACAGCAGTCTTAAATTGGATGCAGTTTTTGACGAAACGGTTGAATTTGTCCTCCGCAGCCGTAATATGCACTCTGTAGCAACAATATTTGGGGAAATATATCAAATACAGCTCAGAAATATTTTTGCTAAGTTTTATCGAGATCAGGTCATATATAATATATAACTTCATCCGATTTGCTGTTTATTGTGCACCAAACGTATAATATTAGCCCAAATTCGACGTGATTTGGCACTTACGACCGTATTGAGTCTGGAAGCTAGTATGTCAAATACAGCTCAAATACTGCCATGTGACCACTGACCACCTGTCTTTGAAAATTTAAAAAAAGTTCATCTGTTACAAACCCTTGTGAGAAAATATACATATCCCTCTGTTTTAAAAGTCTTCTGAGACAATCGTAGAAACGGACAGACAAATTGGACAATAACTACTGAAGTAAAATTGTAGTCGGAGTAGAGAATAAAAAATGATATACCACAGCAAGGACCAACAACACTAACATTCATATCAATACAATGTTTTACAATGGCAACTTTGTGAAGAAAGGGCAATCAGGAAATAAGCATTGAAAATAACCAATGTGTAAAATAGAGTAATGAATATTAATACACTCGAGAAAAAATTGTGACATTAAGAGAAAATCCACACACTTGTTTTTATAACCTCATCCATATGGCTACAGGTATATATCATTTGATACGGGCAAAACATGTCTCATCGAAATAATGTTTTTAGACAATAAGTTTCATTGCACCAAATCCCTTTCAGGACATTTGGAGTCGATCTAGAGGTATACGTCTGTCCGTCTGGCTTATGCGCACGAAAACTCTCGATTTGGTCCACTCCTTCTGGTACCTCCCCCACAAAATGTCGAAATTTTCAAAAAAATATATATAATCTGCACAGAAAGAGGAAGGATAATCCGATTTTGCTCCATCTTTGCAAATCCTAATTTTTGTATCAGTGCTAGGCGCGAAAATGGACAATATCGGTCCACTCCATCAAGTACCCCCTCCACAAGGGGTCAACATTTTGAATAATTACAACTCTTATAAAATGTGATGTAAGAGTCCGATTGTCTTCAAATTTCACAACATCTCAATAATTTTAGTAGTATTTTAGGCTGGTGTTAAGGTGGAATTTATCGGTAAACTCTTTTTGGTACCTCACCCACAAAAGGTCAACAAAATATTTTCTGTACGGAAAGGGAAGCAATAATCTAATTTTGCTCTAACTTTGCAAATCCTAATATTTGCGTCAGTTCTAGGTTGGGTGCAAAAATGGATAATATCGGTCCACTCCATCAAGTGCCTTTCCCACAAAGGGTCAAAATTTTGAATAATAAAACTTATAAAATCTGATGTAAGAGTCCGGTTGTCTTCAAATTTCATTTTTATGAACCCAAGATCTTGTAAAAAGGCGGAATATATCGGTCCACTCCTTCTGTTACCTCCCCTACAATGGCTCCAAAGTTTAAATACCCATGAAGCTCATAAAAATCGAAATCAACATCCTTTGCAACTTGCTATGTCTAAATATATGTCTCTCAACCAGAATACTGAGATGAATATGGAATTTATGATTTACCATAAATTGGATATTAATGTTCGATTTTCTTATAATTTTTGCCATACCAATATTAATATCTGTATTAGGTGAAGCATGAAAATGGAATACCCCGGTCGACTATATCTGGTACCTCACGCTCATGTTAATATTTTCTAAAAATTATCACATATATCATGTAAAGTGAAGGAAGTTACCAATATAGTCCAAATATGGCACGTCGCAATATTTATACCATATTTATTTATTTATGTCCGATACGAAACGGACAATATTGTCCCATTCTTTCAAAACCCACTCCAAAGAGGATCGAGAGTTTGAGTAATTATAACAGAAGTCAAAATATTAATAAATTATCGAACGTTGGCTGAGGGTATACATCTGTCGGCAAAACCGACCAATACCTTTTTACTTGTTTTTTTTTTTTTTTTTTTGAAAATTTCGACCCTTGGAATGGACCGATATTGCCCATCTCCGAACTCGATCTTTATTTGATAATAATAATACGATGTACCAAGTTCGGACCAAATCGGATACTCCCTTCGAGAGTTATCGTGCGCACCAGCCAGACAGACGGGCATCGCTATAAAAAGTTGATCTATTACTCTTGTTGTGTTCATCTGTATATTTCAACATTTGAAAGAGTATTCTGAATAAACGATAAATTCCCAAATTTTTCTGAGTGTACTTGGTATCCACACAAAATATTATGAAAATCTATACCACATTTGATTGAAAGTGAACAATTTCTCATAAGCCTGGGCAGTGACTTAATTTCATATTGAAAACACAATCCTTCAGGCTGATATTCTCTTTCTGATACTGATACCACACCGACTACTATACCTTCCTTTAACCTTTTAGTCTCCTTCGTGAAGAATTTAAACATTTATTAGAAATTTTGTACGTATTTTTTTGTTTTCATGCAACCACCACTTAATGGTCAAAATTGAATTTCCGGTGGTATGTGAAAATGTGGTAACAATGTGTCGAACATTTTACCAATCGCATAGATATTGGAAATAAATTACTACGTTTGAATTGAAAAAGGGCGAAAATGTATATTGCTATATTAGTTATATAACTGCCATAAAACCACATTTAAAGGGAAAACTCGAAAAAAAACTGGAAATGGCCACAAATCACCGTCAACCGCACTTGCGGCATTGAAGACGTGGTCAAAAGGTATTTTCACTCATATTCTGCTTAAGTACGAGTAACTTGAATAATGGGATTGAAGAAATGAAAAAGAAAAACGTTTAATAATAAATAAAAGTGTGGTTGGTCAAGGCGAACCTGTGGCATCCTACATTACTTTGAATATGAAGTTATAAATGACAGACTATGAAGTGGTCAAAATTTTATGGATAATTTGCAAAATTGTTTATAGGCATATAACCAAAGATTAAAAATACGGAAATACTTGTTATAGCCTTTTTACACCCTCCACCATAGTATTGAGGGTATATTAAGTTTGTCATTCCGTTTCTAACACCTCAGCATTAAAATCTATGTCGATTTAGCGATGTCCGTCCGTCTATCCGTCTGTTCGTCTGTGGAAATCACTCTAGCTTCCGAACGTAATGAAGTAGGTCGATAAAATGTTACTCAAATGTGTATTATGTCTGCAAGACTTTTGGTATTGAAAATGGGTGATGTAGGTCCAGGTTTTGGTATAGCCCCCATATAATGGTATCTCCCGTTTTCAATATTTTGATGATTTTAGCTTCTTTATTTATCGGAGTTGTTCAAATGCGGTATTTAAATTTCGTAATGGATACTACAGCCTAAGACAGAAAATGAGCCATGTCAGTCTACGTCCTCCTATGGCCCCCATATAACGGTACCCCCGATATTCGGTATTTGGATGTTTTTAGCGGCATTATTTACCTGAATTATTTCAAATTTTGTATTTGAAGTTCGTAATGGATACTACAGCCTATGCCAGAAAATTGTCTGTGCAGGTCCACGTATTGTGTCTCCCTATATTCGGTATTTTATTTATTTTAGCTACATTATAAACAGATTTTTTTCAAGTTAAGCATTTGAATATTATAATAGCTTACGACAAAAGTTGCCTTTGCAGGTCAACGTCGTCGTATATACCCTAATATACGTCTATATTCGGTATTTTTAAGATTTTAACAGAATTTTTAATGGATTTTATTTTTTTGAAAATTGCCAAATTTGTACCAAACGGTGGGAGGTATTCAAAGTTTGGCCCGGCCGAACTTAAAACTTTTGTTGTTACAACTTTTTTTGTTTTATTTTATTTTTTGGAAAATTAACAAAATTGTTCCAAATGGTGGAGGGCATTCAAAGTCTATGTTAGGGTGTAGGGCTAAGATAAAACAGGGTTTTTTCGGACTATATGTGTACTAAATATTTACTAAAATTTGAATCCATTATATATATGAAACTTAGAATTATGGTCGCTGATGGGTATAGGATAGACTTACGAAGGTTTTCATAGCCTACACCATATAGTGGTTAGGGTATTATGTCTTTGTGCATTTGTTTGTAACATGGAGAAGGAAGCGAGATAGGCCCATAGTTACTTTTGAGGATCTTCATAGAATCTATTTCTGAGTCGATTTGTGCATGTCCACTTACTTTTGTGACCAAAATGCAAATCGCATTTATTATCTGATTCAGATGAAATTTTCCAGACAATGTTTGTTTGGCCCTTTTGAAATTGGTGAGAACCGGTTTACATTTAGATATAGCTCCCATACATATCGTCAACCGATATCGGGTTAATTGTGCCCCAAGTGGCCCATATCAGTGGAAATAACTGAAATTTGGCACATCCGACCGAATTTAGTCTAGAAACAAGTAAATAGAATTTTGAGGAAATCGCTTCGAATATAGCTCAGTATCCCATATATATTTCATCCGATTTGGTATTTTAAGTCGCTTACATGCGTAATATGGCACACTACAAACATGATATTTGCTGCCAGATAACTTATGGAGCTCAAAAATACTTCTTTCAAATTTTATCGAGATCGGATCAGATTAGGATATTAAAATTTGGTGAAAGTCGTTTCAGAGATAAGAGAGATAATAAAACTGCAACAAAGTCCATAATTTTTGCATTTTTTTAAATGTTATTGAATGAAATCATCGGAAATAGCATTAAAATCTAGAATAAGCGTAGACTTGTTCGAATTGGTCACATTTGACACCTTGGCCTTCAAACGTCCAATGAAACCGTCACACCCTGCCCGAATGTTTTTCTGCAATATTTCGGTCCATTCCCTGCGAAGCGCTTGCTTGAGGTGATCGACACTTTGGTATTTTTTAGTGCCAACCTTGCTTTCCAAAAAAAAAAAATTCCAGACACAATAGTCCAACGGAGTGGTATCCGGAGATTTTAGTAACCATTGTGCGCTGGAAATGAAGCGAGGAACCTCATTATACCCTACAACACTATGTGTTGGGGGTATTATAAGTTTGATTGGGCCAGAATTTATGTAACACCTCGAAATATTGGTTTCCCATATAGGAAAGTATATATGGATCTTCCTAGCTCGCCGAGTTGAGTCGATCTAGCTATGTATGTCCGTCCGTCCGTCTGTCCGTCTGTCCATGTTAATTTGTAATCACTCTACAGGTCGCAATTATGGTCCGATCTTCACGAAATTTAAAATGGAGGTGGGGATAGGGTCAGAATAGAACCCTATTTCTTTTGGAGATGATAGCATAATATTTAGGGGTCGAAATGGACCAAATACTGAAAAAATATCGGATTTTGCAGTAGCTGTACAGGTCGCAATTATAGACCAATCGACGCGGAATTTCGCATGTAGCTAGAGTTTAGGGTGGGGAAGAAGCCTACCAATTAGGGTGGTCATCGGATAATATTTAGCGGGTAAAATACACCATATATTTTGTGTTGAAAAAATTCAACATTTTTCATTAAACCGCGAATATTTTAAATCCCGGCGAAATCACCAAGCCATGACAAGGTTACTTCTGACCTTTACATTGATGTTTACATCCAACAAATCGGATATATAGCAAAATATGTGCGATATTTATGTCTATCAAAGAAGATATGCTTGAAAGATCTCTTATATGCCGAGAACGGCTGAACTGATTTCGACAGTTCTCATTAATTCAGAATGGCCTCTTGGCAGGAAAGAAAAAACGTCTAAAAAAATCGCATAAAAATATCTCTCTAAAGATGAAAATATTGATTTTGTAAAATTTTCTCATATTTTTTCAGTTTTGTCATATTTTTGGCATATTTTCATTTTGAATTAAACATTTGGTAATATTTTTACAGCTAACAAAACTAAGTAGTTAGGATATCAGGATATCATATACAGATCGCATTTATGGCCCGATCTTTACGAAATTTTGCATGGGTATAAGATGAGGGTCAGAATATAATCCTACTCTTTTTGGAGATGATCGCAATATATTTAGGGGTTGAAATGGTCAAAAAAACTGCAAAATTGTCAGCAGGTCGTAATTATCGCCCGATGCTCACGCACATTTGAATGGGGGTTACCGGACATTGCAAAAGCCAAGCAGTTTTGGATGGCTATCCAAAAATATTCAATGTGCGAAATAGTTTGCCAACTTTTGTAGACAAAATACGAAAATTTCCACTCCAGTGACTTTTTGGAGAATTCATAAATACAGGAAAGACGCACTTCTGACTAGTTCGTTAACGCTGATTTCGTGGAAGAATATAGTCACATGTCTGTATCTCATATAGATGCGTTTCAGTCAAAAACCAATAATAAATGTTAATCTTTTGCCACTTCTGAGAGATTATAGGTCTTTGGGAAATATTGGTTCCAGATCTAGGAAGACCATTTAAGTGCAACATCTACCAATAAATTGGAAATTAGTTGCTATTATTCGAAAATTAGAGAACGAAACCTGATGGTTTTCTTTTATTATTTGTCACAATATCTTGTGGAATTCTTTCGAGTATCTCGCCTATATAAACAGTATCGTTTATTATAGTGTTGTAGGGTATTAAACGGTCGGTCCCGATCGACTGCAGCCTTTGCTTACTTGTTTTGTAACTATTTTTGGGTGGCAAGTGCTGAGTCCTGTTTGAATGTCCAAGGTCTGCGGCCAAAATGCTTGCGTGCCGAAAGCTTTAATATACCCTCCAGTATATTTTCGCGATAATATTCGTCATTTCTACTGATGCCACGATCAATTAATACGAGCGGAGAGCGAGCATCGGCTGTTATGGCGGACCACACTATCACTTGAATTCTGGTGGTCAACCGAAGGTGCGCATTTTCAGCTGACCTCTTTGGCAAGTAAACACGACCATTTTTTATTCCCTCCACCTTGGAAAGGAGGGTATATTAACCTTGTCATTTCGTTTGTAACATCCTTAAATATTCGTCGTAGACCTCATAAAGTATATATATATTCATAATCAGCATAAAATTCTAAGTTGATTTAACGATGTCCGTCTGTCTGTCTGTCAGTCTGTCCGTCTGTCTGTCTGTCTGTTGAAATCACGATACAGCCCACATTGTTTGACGTAGAGCGTCAAAATTTAGCAGAATAATTTGTATTGTGTCTAGGATGGTTGGTATTGAAAATGAGATATATCGGTCCACGTTTTGGTATTGTCCCGATATAACGGTACCTCCCAATATTCAGTATTTTAACGATTTTTGCCACATTTTTCACGTATTTGTCTGAAAATTGGTATTTGTAGGTCATAGTTCCTGGTTTGTGTGGCGAAATATTGTATGTATGGGTCCACGTTTTGGTATAGCCCCCATATAACTATACCTGATATCCGATATTTTGCCACTTTTTCCCACGAATATGTCTAAAAATTGGTTTTTGTGGGTCATAATGTCTTCTAATGTTTCCTTTACCCTGAGGTGGAGGTTATTAAAAGTTCGGCCCTACATCGGTTCAGATTTCTATATATACCTTATACATCTTCATCCGGTTTTACAGTTATTGGCACCATATATATGATGTCAGTGCAAATTGGATAGATTTTTTCATATTCAACCGAATTTTTCCATTGCCGGACCGTTTTTCGTTGGTATATCTGTTGTTATAATAACAAATAAGGTTCATAGCTGGTATGATCTATTTCACGTAAATTCCCAATACAAACGGTTTTTGTTGCGGAGGCCCTATAAATACGCACAGTGACGTAGGGTATCATGTAGTCGGCCCGCTCGACTTTTGACCTTTCTTACTGGTTTTCTTATTTAAAAAGTTGCTCATTGCAATGACTTAACTACAGTTAACAAGACACTTATTCAATCTGTATGTACATGAGTGTGTGTATGTGTGCACCAACCTTCATGCATTGAACTTCCAATAATTACCAATACACATACTAGATATTCCATGCATGTATTCGTCCACAACATTTTCTTCATGCGGCAATAATTGCTGTTGTTCTTGTTCTTCTTGTTGTTGTTGTGTGTTGTAATTATTTATTGTTATTGCTGTGGGCAACACGCACACATACCTGTACACATGTAGCAGTCGTAGTAGTAGTTTTGTATTTGTGGTTAACCTGAACTCTGTCCATTTTTACCAGGACCTCATAGTCCCTTATATATGAAAGGTCTCAGACGAATGTCCACGTCCAAACATGTATGCTCCATACTCATACACATACTCAAACATATGTACATACGCATGTATGTGTCGTATATATGGCCAATATAAAATTCGATTGACATGTTTGCGGTAATTATTGACCATTATGGAAAATAAATGAGACGAATTGTGAGGAACGAGACACATGTCCGTTCAATAATTTTTCCTCATACTGTCATTGTATGGTCGTTGTTGCTGTAGTTGTTTGCCGTTGTTGTTCTACGTATGTCATTATTTTAACTTTGGATTCTTATTGGATTTTTACGAGAACTGCATTTAAAATCATCCATTTTTGGTAGTTGACAAGTTGTTGTATTTATGATTTTGTTTTGCTTTCGAAGTGTGTGTGTTTGTTGTTGTTTTTTCGATAACAATTAGTGTCCTTTACTGCTATTTCGTGTTGTTCATGACGATAATGATGAAGTGGGGGGTGAAGGGGGAAGTGGTGTCAGTGGTATCGGTGTTACATTACATTTGTGCCGTCTGCTGCCGCTGCTACGGCCGCTTTGTGGCCGATTTAAAAACAACCGAACCGCCGAAATAATAAATTAATTACATGTTGTAGATTTTCGTGTCCAATTCTTGATGGTCAGTGTAATTTTCATTCATCTGACCATCTGGTTAAAGTTGGATTGTGGTGGCCGACGATATTGTTGGCAGTGGTTTTGTCCAACATTTTCCGAGTGGACATTTTGGCAATTTTTATACCCTACACCACATAGTGGTAAGGGTATTATGTCTTTGTGCATTTGTTTGTAACATGGAGAAGGAAACGTGATAGACCCATAGTTACTTTTGAGAACCTTCATAGAATCACTTTCTGAGTCGATTTATGCATGTCAGTCCGTCTGTCCGTCCGTCCGTCTGTCCATGTATTCTTGTGAACAAAATGCAGGTCGCATTTATTATCCGATTGAGATGAAATTTTCCAAACAATATTTCTTTGGCCCAAGGACGAACCCTATTGAAATTGGTGAGAATCGGATCAAATTTAGATATAGCTCCCATATATATCTTCATCCGATTTCGGGTTAAATGTGCACCAAATGTCCACTATCAGTCCAAATTACCTGAATTTTGGCACACCCAACCGAGTTCGGCCTAGAAGCAAGTATATCAAATTTGGAAAAAATCGGTTCAGATATAGCTATAGCTCCCATATATATCTTTCATCCGATTTGATCTTAAGTCCCTCACATTCCTACTATGCACTCCACAACCGTGATATTTGGTACCAGGTATTAGATGGAGCACAGAAATAGCTGCTTTAAATTTTATCGAAATCGGTTCAGATTTGGATATAGCTCCCATATATATCTTCATCCGATTTCGGGTTAATTGACCACCAAATGGCCAATATCAGCCCAAATGGCCCGAATTTTGGCACATGTGACCGAGATTAACCTTAAAGCAAATACAACAAATTTGGAGAAAATCGGTTCAGAAACAGCTATAGCTCCCATATATATGTTTTATCCGATTTGGTGTTTAATCCTCTCACATTCGTAATATGCACTCCACAAGAATGATATTTGGTACCAGATATAAGATACAGCCCAGAAATAGCTGTTTTAAATGTTATCGAAATCGGTTCAGATTTGGATATAGCTCCCATATATATCTTCATCCGATTTCGGGTTAAATGTGCACTAAATGGTCAATATCAGCCCAAATCACCTGAATTTTCGTACATAAGACCGAATTCAGTCTAGAAGCTAATACGTAAAATTTGGAGAAACCCGGTTCGGAGATAGCTATAGTTCGTAAAATGCACGATAGAATTAGATAGATTTTGATTTTGTACCAAATATCTCATAGAGCTCTGAAATGCCCTGTATAAACCTTTTTACGAGAGCTCTACTAAATATGCATAGTGGTGTAGGGTATCATATAGTCGGCCCCGCCCGACTTTTGAACTTTCCTTACTGGTTGGAGATGGTATCGAAGTGAGGTGATATAAAGCGATTTAAAAATTATAAGGGATATTAAATCAAATACGTTATACCAATAGATTCTTGTTAATAATTCGTGGTTTTCCAATATATCCACCATTTTTGGGGTGGGGGATTAATAAACCGGCATTTTTATACCCTCCACCTTGGAAAGGAGGGTATATTAACTTTGTCATTCCGTTTGTAACATCCTTAAATATTCGTCTTAGACCCCATAACGTATATATATTCATAATCAGGATAAAATTCTAAGTCGATTTAACGAAGTCCGTCTGTCTGTCTGTCCGTCTGTCTGTTGAAATCACGATACAGCCCACATTATTTGACGTAGAGTGCCAAAATTTAACAGAGCTATTTGCATTGTATCGTTCTGTGCATTGTCCTCGTTCTCTTATAGTCCCCATATAGCGGTACCTCCCGATATTCGGCATTTTGATGATTTATGCCACATTTTTTCACGGAGTTGTCTGAAAATTGGTATTTGTAGGTCATAACGGGTCCCTGAGCGTGTGACAAAACATTGCATGTATAGGTCCACGTTATGGTATAGCCCCCATATAAAGGTACCTCCCGATATTCGGTATTTTTGTTTTTTTGCAACGTTTTTTCACGGATTTGTCTGAAAATTGGTATTTGTTGGTCATAATGGGTGGAGGAACATTGCATCTATGCGTCCATGATTTGGTATAGCCCCCATATAACGGTACCTCCCGATATTCGGCATTTTGATGGTTTTTGCCACATTTCTTCTAATATTTCTTTTACCCTAAGGTGGAGGGTATTAAAAGTTTGGCCCGGCCGAACTTAATGTTTTTACTTGTTTGGAATCTCATAGATTAAGCTTGTGGGGAGAGATACCAGAAGGAAGGGGCTGATATAGTCCACCTAACCTAGCACTGATATTAATAGTAGGATTTGGCAAGTTTCAGCAAAATCGAATGAGCCTTTCTATAAGACAAATTATTTTCTTTAAAAATAACGATCTTTGTGGGGTGGTACCCAAAGGAGTGAACCGGTATTTGTACTATATATCAAGCTTGTATGAAATCTAATATTCCCTTGGAATAGATGGACACGGCTAGATCGACTCCAAAAGTCCTATCGTCGATTTAGGGAGATCCATGTATAACATTCTATATTCAGGAGCAATATTTCAAGGTGTTGCGCATTTTTTTGGCCCAATCAAACTTAAAAACCCCTTAACATAGACTAGTAAGTAATAAATTTGGTAAACACAATTTGTACAACACTTAGTAATTTGTACTTACTTTAGTATCAGTACCCCGTTTCTATACGAAAATAGTGGCCAACATATCAACTTTCAAGAATCTACCATCAGTGCCCACTAATGTCAGTCAGTGAACGACCAACGCTCGAAACTGCGAGAAATTAGACGCCACTTTTATAGCACATATGTATGCCATCTTGAAAAAGGAAGACACCAATCTTTCATGTCAATATGCCGCCACATTTAAACGCATTAATGAAATGTCGGTGCCAATATTTTCATTTTCAATTTAAAATATTACCTTGAAAATATATTAACCCAATAACAAACAAGGTGGAACTTGTCTCTGTGCCTTTGGTTTCACACACATATTTTGTTTTGGATTTTTTTTTTTTCTAAAAATACTCCCTATAGGTACTAAATTTAAAATCAATGTCAGCTATTTTCCCACGACACGGCGAATATTGGAAAAGAACAATAGAAAGCAATTTGAAAGCATTTGAATATAAAATATGTGGGTGTTTTTTTTCTTAATACATATGCCGCACATATTGTGGAGTCATCGGCTTTCAATAGCTAAAGACGAACATAATTTTTGAAAGAAAATTAATTATTGATGGGCAAGTGGTTTTGAGAAGAATTCATTTATTTCGTATATCTTGATTTAGCCAATTTGTTGCTCCTTCTTTTCTTTCTATTGATTTAAAAAAAAAAAAAAATATGAGACCTGAATACCAGAAAAATCAAAATTATAACTTCCCGATATTCGGCATTTTGATGATTTATGCCACATTTTTTCACGGAGTTGTCTGAAAATTGGTATTTGTAGGTCATAACGGGTCCCTGAGCGTGTGACAAAACATTGCATGTATAGGTCCACGTTATGGTATAGCCCCCATATAAAGGTACCTCCCGATATTCGGTATTTTTGTTTTTTTGCAACGTTTTTTCACGGATTTGTCTGAAAATTGGTATTTGTTGGTCATAATGGGTGGAGGAACATTGCATCTATGCGTCCATGATTTGGTATAGCCCCCATATAACGGTACCTCCCGATATTCGGCATTTTGATGGTTTTTGCCACATTTCTTCTAATATTTCTTTTACCCTAAGGTGGAGGGTATTAAAAGTTTGGCCCGGCCGAACTTAATGTTTTTACTTGTTTGGAATCTCATAGATTAAGCTTACAAATATCAAAACGGTATGACACACTTATTAAGCGACCAAGTATAATTCGAACTTTGAAATTTTTCGTAAGGATCACGAATGGGTGAGTTACGGCAGGATGTTCGAAAATGTGTGCTTTAAGATTACAAAAAGTTCTAAGATTTTCAAAATGGGTCAGAATTATTATCAAGCGATCCTAAAGAGACTGGGAAACTTCGAACGAACGTTGTTATAAAGAGGATTTTTGGATTTTCTATTCTAATAGAAATGAAAAATGGCTCAAAATTGTAAAATAATTTTCTTCAGCTATTTTTAAAAGCTAGGTCCCAGGGGCTTCGCTTCAGGGCTTAAATAAATCAGATTTTTTGGAACTACTTTAGCTTCTTCAGTTTTCAGTTTCAGGGTGCAAAAAGTACTAAAATGTATGAAATGGCGTCAATCGTTTTTTTTTTTCTTTTTTTTTTACCAAATCCGTTTCAGGACATTTGGAGTCGATCTAGCGATGTCCGTTCGTCTGTCTGGCCGATTTGATTCAAGCTCGGTACATCGTAATATTATTGTCAAACTTAAGTCGAGTTGCAGATCGGTTCACTCCTTTTGGTACCTTCCTCACAAAAGGTCGAAATTGTCAAACAATATTTTACTGCACAATATCTTTATTAGGACTTGGTGAGGTACGAAAATGGAGAATATCGGGAGTGGCCCGATCTTATATTTCCTCCACAAGCATCTACATTTTGAATACTTATTTTATAATAGGACGGAGGATGAAATAAGAGTCCATTTGTCTTGAAATTTCGAATATCCCAATATTTGTAGCAACTCTAGTTTTGGTATGAAGATGGGATAGGTCAGACCACTCCTCGCAATACCTATCCCACAACGGGTCAGAATTTTAGATTACAATAAAACGCGAAGTGTGCAATCGATTTCTTTCAACCCTGGTACGTTCTATCAACACACGATCTGGTGTGAAGATAGAATATATCGGGGGTACCTCCCCCACAAATTATTACAATTTTTAATACTAATATCTCTCATAACATGCGAAACATGACAGAGATTTTATCAAGCTAGGTGCATATAAATATTTCTCTCAACCAGAGATCTGTTGTGAGTGTGGAATTTAGAGGCCAACTCCTACTGGTACTTCAAATTGGAAATAAAATAAGTAAAAAAGTAGAAAGTTCGAAGTCCTTTTCTCACCGAACTTTCCATATCCTCCACCGTATAAAAGGAATTTGAATTTTAAATGTTCAAAAAAAAAAAAAAAAATAAATAAATAAATAAATAAATAAATAATAATAATAATAATAATAATAGTAATAATAATAATAATAATAATAATAATAATAATAATAATAATAATAATAATAATAATAATAATAATAATAATAATAATAATAATAATAATAATAATAATAATAATAATAATAATAATAATAATAATAATAATAATAATAATAATAATAAATAAATAAATAAAGAAAAAATAAATACGTTGAAAAATACTGTTAAAACCATAAAAATGGCGAACATGGGGAGTTACCGTTATATCTATACGAATAGGTTGACCTGCATAGGCTACTACAATATTCAAATACGAAACTAAAAATAACTCCGGCGAATTATGTCACAAAAAAACATCAAAATACTTAATATAGAGAGGTACCGTTGCATGGTTGGGCCTGCATACGCAGTTTTCTTTCCCAGGCTGTACCACCCATTGCGACCTGCAAATATAAAATTTGAAGCATATCCGGTGGATAATTTCGTTAAAATCGTCAAATTACCGAATATATGGGGTCTACCAAGACATGGACACGCATCGATCATTTTTCCGTCACAGCATCCAAACCGAACTACAAACACTAAATTTGAAACAATTCTGGTGAATAATGCCGTAACCGAATGTAGGGAGATACCGTTGTGTGGGTGGTGTACGAGAACGTGGGGTACCCAACCGATGAAAAACTTCCCTAAAATCAACAAAATCAATCAATAAAATATAGAGAGGCACCGTTAAGGAAGGTTATACGAAAACGTGGACCTGCATAGTCAATTTTCTGTCACAGACTATAGTACCCATTACGAACTGCAAATACGAAATTTGAAACAATTCTGATGGATAATGTAGTTAAAATCATCAAAATACCGACTATAGGGAGGTACCGTTACATGAGAGCTATACCAAAACGTGATCCTATATACCAAAAGTGTTTGATGCACATCTCAGTAACATTTTATTAACCTACCTCAATTTGTCGGTAGGCCAGAATGATTTGCACAGACGGACAGACAGACGGAAGGACATCGTTAAATCGACACTGAATTGCTGATCAAGAAGGGGCTAAAATGTAAATTTAGAGGTTTTACAAACGGAATCAAAAACTTAATATACCCTCCATACTATGGTGGAGGGCATTGTGGGGGAGATACCAGAAGGAAGGGGCTGATATAGTCCACCTAACCTAGCACTGATATTAATAGTAGGATTTGGCAAGTTTCAGCAAAATCGAATGAGCCTTTCTATAAGACAAATTATTTTCTTTAAAAATAACGATCTTTGTGGGGTGGTACCCAAAGGAGTGAACCGGTATTTGTACTATATATCAAGCTTGTATGAAATCTAATATTCCCTTGGAATAGATGGACACGGCTAGATCGACTCCAAAAGTCCTATCGTCGATTTAGGGAGATCCATGTATAACATTCTATATTCAGGAGCAATATTTCAAGGTGTTGCGCATTTTTTTGGCCCAATCAAACTTAAAAACCCCTTAACATAGACTAGTAAGTAATAAATTTGGTAAACACAATTTGTACAACACTTAGTAATTTGTACTTACTTTAGTATCAGTACCCCGTTTCTATACGAAAATAGTGGCCAACATATCAACTTTCAAGAATCTACCATCAGTGCCCACTAATGTCAGTCAGTGAACGACCAACGCTCGAAACTGCGAGAAATTAGACGCCACTTTTATAGCACATATGTATGCCATCTTGAAAAAGGAAGACACCAATCTTTCATGTCAATATGCCGCCACATTTAAACGCATTAATGAAATGTCGGTGCCAATATTTTCATTTTCAATTTAAAATATTACCTTGAAAATATATTAACCCAATAACAAACAAGGTGGAACTTGTCTCTGTGCCTTTGGTTTCACACACATATTTTGTTTTGGATTTTTTTTTTTCTAAAAATACTCCCTATAGGTACTAAATTTAAAATCAATGTCAGCTATTTTCCCACGACACGGCGAATATTGGAAAAGAACAATAGAAAGCAATTTGAAAGCATTTGAATATAAAATATGTGGGTGTTTTTTTTCTTAATACATATGCCGCACATATTGTGGAGTCATCGGCTTTCAATAGCTAAAGACGAACATAATTTTTGAAAGAAAATTAATTATTGATGGGCAAGTGGTTTTGAGAAGAATTCATTTATTTCGTATATCTTGATTTAGCCAATTTGTTGCTCCTTCTTTTCTTTCTATTGATTTAAAAAAAAAAAAAAAATATGAGACCTGAATACCAGAAAAATCAAAATTATAACTTCAATGAAATAACTAGCTAAGTTCTTGTTAGAGCCAATAACAATGCCATCATAACACGTAAAGGGTACAAAAGATGATGTCCATCATGATCACGAAACACAAAAGATTTCAGATATGCATTGTCTCGTTTCCTACGGTACAATGGACAAATCGCCATAACGCTCTCTGCTGCTGGCCTTTACAGAATTACGTTTTAACAAAAAAGTCAATCTATGCAGGCACAGTGTTGCGAAATCAGGAAATATTTTTTAAAATCCACGTTTATGGGAGATCTCTTGAAAAATATTTAAAAAAAAAAATCCACTTTTATGGGAGGTTCTTTTATGGGATATCCTTTGAAAAATATTTTCAAGCAAAAAATCCACGTTTATGGGAGGTCCTTTTATGTGACATCCTTTCAAAAATATTTTCAAAAAAAATCCACGTTTATGGGAGGTCCTTTTATGAGAGATCCTCTGGAAAATATTTTCAAAAAATCCACGTTTATGGGAGGTGCTTTGAAAAATATTTTCAAAAAAATCCACGTTTATGGGAGGTCCTTTTATGAGAGATTCTTTGAAAAATATTTTCAAAAAATCCACGTTTATGGGAGGTGCTTTGAAAAATATTTTCAAAAAAAAAAAAAAAAAAACACGTCTATGGGAGGTCCTTTGAAAAATATTTTTTAAAAAATCCAGGTTTATGGGAGATCCCTTGAAAAATACTGTATCAAAGTCAAACGCCATAATTTTTACATTTTTTTAATTTTATTGAATGAAAGCAAAAAATTTCGGAAATAACATCAAATTTTATAGAAAGTTTAGAATTGGTCACCATTGGCACGAAATATGGCCCTCAAACGGCCAATGCGGTTTTTGACCCATTTCCGGAGAAGCGCTTGCTTGAGGTGATCGACACTTTGGAATTTTTTAGTGCCAACCTTGCTTTCCAAAATACTCCAGACACAATAGTCCAACGGATTGGTATCCGGAGATTTTGGTGGCCATTGTGCGCTGGAATTTAAGCGAGAAACCTTATTTTGTAACCATTCTTGGGTGGCGCATGCTGAGTGCGCTGGTGCTGAGTCCTGTTGGAATGTCTGAGGTCTGCGGCCAAAATGTTTCGGTGCCCAAGGCTTTAATACACCCTCCATAATATTTTCGCGATAATATTCGGCATTTATTCTGATGCCACGGTCGATTAATACGAGCGGAGAGCAACAATCAGCTGTTATGGCGGCCCAAATCAAATCGAAGGTGCACATTTTCAGCTGGCCTCTTTGGCAAATAAACACGGTTATGAGTCTGAAGGTCCTTTAAAAATATTTTTAAAAAATTCCACGTTTATGAGACTGAAGGTTCTTTAAAAAATATTTAAAAAAAATTCGAAGTTTATGAGACTGGAGGTCCTTTAAAAAATATTTTTAAAAAATTCCACGTTTAGGAGACTGAAGGTCCTTTAAAAAATATTTTTAAAAAATTCTACGTTTGTGAGACTGAAGGTCCTTCAAAAAATATTTTTAACAAATCCCCGTTTATGGGGCTGATGGTCCTTTAAAAATTATTTTAAAAAAATGCACGTTTATGGGTCTGATGGTCCTTTAGAAAATATTTATAAAAAAACACTTTTATGGGACAAAAGGTCCTTGAAGAAATATTTTTAACAAATCCACGTTTATGGGACAAAAGGTCCTTGAAAAAATGTTTTTAATAAATCCACGTTTATGGGTCCGATGGTCATTTAAAACATATTTTTAAAAAAATCCACATTTATTGGTCTGATGGTTCTTAAAAAAAAACATTTTTAAAAAGTCCAAGTTTATGGGACAAAAGGTCCTTGAAAAAATATTTTTAATAAATCCACGTTTATGGGTCCGATGGTCCTTTAAAAAATATTCTTAAAAAATCCACGTTTATTGGTCTGAGGGTCTTTAAATATTATTATTAAAAAATCCACGTTTACGAGTCTGATTGTCCTTTAAAAAATATTTTTAAAAAATCCACGTTTATGGGTCTAATGGTCCTTTAAAAAATATTTTTAAAAAATCCACATTTATGGGTCTGATGGTCCTTTAAAAAATATTTTTAAAAAATCCACGTTTATGGGTCTGATGGTTGTTTAAAAAATATTTTTAAAAAATCCAAGTTTATGGGTCTGATGGTCCTTTAAAAAATATTTTTAATAAATCCACGTTTATGGGTCTGATTGTCCTTTAAAAATATTTTTATGGATGGTCCTTTTAAACATATTTTTAAAAAATCCACGTTTATGGGTCTGATGGTCCTTTTAAACATATTTTTAAAAAATCCACGTTTATGGGTCTGATGGTCCTTTTAAACATATTTTTAAAAAATCCACGTTTATGGGTCTGACGGTTCTTTTAAACATATTTTTAAAAAATCCACGTGTATGGGTCTGATGGTCCTTTTAAACATATTTTTAAAAAATCCACGTTTATGGGTCTGATGGTCCTTTTAAAAATATTTTTTAAAAATCAACGATTATGGGCCTGATGGTCCTTTAAAAAATATTTTTATGGATGGTCCTTTTAAACATATTTTTAAAAAATCCACGATTATGGGCCTGATGGTCCTTTAAAAAATATTTTTATGGATGGTCCTTTTAAACATATTTTTAAAAAATCCACGTTTATGGGTCTGATGGTCCTTTTAAATATATTTTTAAAAAATCCACGTTTATGGGTCTGATGGTCCTTCTAAACATATTTTTAAAAGATCCACGTTTATGGGTCTGATAGTCCTTTTAAAAATCCACGATTATGGGTCTGATGGCCCTTTATAAAATATTATTATGGATTGTCCTTTTAAACATATTTTTAAAAAATCCACGTTTATGGGTCTGATGGTCCTTTTAGAAATATTTTTAAAAAACCACGATTATGGGTCTGATGGTCCTTTAAAAAATATTTGTAAAAAAATCCACGTTCATGGGAGGTCCTTTTAAAAATAGTATAAAAAATCCGCGTTTGAAAAATATTTTTAAAAAATCCACGTTTGAAAAATATTTTTAAAAAATCCACATTTGAAAAATATTTTTACAAAAATCCACGTTTGAAAAATATTAAAAAAATACACGTTTGAAAAATATTTTTAAAAAAATCCATATTTTAAAAATATTTTTAAAAAAATCCACGTTTGAAAAATATTTTTAAAAAAATTCACGTTTGAAAAATATTTTTAAAAAAATCCACATTTGAAAAATATTTTAAAAAAAATCCATGTTTGAAAAATATTTTTAAAAAAAATCCACGTTTTTTGGACAGAAGGTCCTTAAAAAATAATTTTAAAAAATCCATGTTTATGGAAGGTGCTTTACAAAATATTTTAAAAATATCCACGTTTATGGGACTGATGGTCCTTTAAAAAAAATTTTCACAAAATCCACGTTTATGGGACTGATGGTCCTTTAAAAAATATTTTCAAAAAATCCACGTTTATGAAACTGATGTTTCTGTAAAAAATATTCCTAAAAAATCCATGTTTATGGGAGGTGCTTTAAAAAATATTTAAAAAATATACGTTTATGCGACTGAGGGTCATTTTAAAAATATTTTCAAAAAATCCCAGTTTTTAGAAAAATATTTTTAAAAATTCACGTTTTCGGGACTGACGGTCCTTTAAAAAATATTTTTAAAAAATCCATGTTTATGGGACTGTAGGTTCTTTAAATAATATTTTTAAAGAATCGACTTCCAAAATCCCACAAAATCCCCCTTGTGTTTAAGTTTCGTCCGCCTGTGCCATCGCTGATGTTTTAATAAATCCATTACCCTTTCCCCTCCGCAACGCACACATCCTTCCAATTGACAAATGCATTACACAATATCGAATCGTATTATCGAACATTGAGGCATTGAGCCATATTGAATGGCATCAAGATGAGACGAGTCGAGATGAGATGGGTTGCCTTGAGTGGACCAACGAACGGCAAAACAGAATAGAGGAGTCAAGTTTAGCAATAATCGTCGAGTCGTATTGAACAAAAGGTGGCTTAGAGCAGGGAGCTTAACAAAATGAAATTTGTTTCTGTGGGTGTTTGAGTGTGTCTGTGTGAGTGCACAAAATTGTTCACATCAAACATCAGCCATTGATGCACCCAACCAACAAAAAAAAAAAGGCAAAAATTGGGAGACACTGGTCTTCTCTCTCGCAGTGTTTGTAATGAAAGCGAAATGTGATTACATGGCTATGCCATGTTCCAAAGGATGCCATGCAGCCATCAAATGCATACACACCTTCCATGTATTCTTTGGGCTGTACATATGTTTTTGTGTCTATTTTTCAAAAGGGACTAACTGAAGGGAGATTTTTTGTCTGTTCGAAGAGTTCGAGCCGGGAAAAGGGTTACAGTGCGTTTGTGTGTGTGTGCTTGTGTTGGTGCGTGTCTTGTCCAACATGTTTTGAAAATGTCCTTTTTATCTACGAATAAAGCGCCATTGAAGACATATTCGGGCAAGCAAGGCAAGGCAACAATGGATGTATGGAGTTGTGTTGTCTTGCTTGCATTTAATGTTACACATGTCTGTATGGATCGAACACTGTCCCAAGGGTCGTTTAAATCGTACATTATTATAACCTGCAGGAAGTTCATTATTAAACTGAAAAAACGAGAGGATAACATCAAGTACACCAGAGTATTAGTTAACATTTCCGGTTATTATATTTAAAGGAGTCAAATTTGTTGTAAATTGGTATTTTGTTTTTAAGCAAAGGATTGATGTGGTTAGAGAGAGATTTAAAGGACTTTTGGAGATAATATAATGAAAGGAGTCTGCTTGGTAATATGTAAATAAATACAAAATATTAGACAGATGTAAAAGCCCTAATTTTAGTTGGAAACATTTTAAAGGGATCTTTATTTTTTCAAAAATTGTAGAATTTTCGAAAACACTTCCTAAAGAATCATGGATTTTTAAATATATTTCGTTAGATATCATTAAAGATTTGGATTATTTAAAAATATTTTTCAAGAACTCTAAAAAAGTGTAAATTGTTAATTTTATCATTATTATGATGATTTATATTTTTTTGAATTATCCTTTATCCTTGAAAAAATATTCCAAGAATCCTCGATCCTTAATTTTTTTACAAAATCTTCAAGACAGTTTTTTGGATATCTACGATTTTAATTACCTTCGAAAAAAATATTTAATTAAGTTCATGGCTGTTTGAGCCTTGAGAAAATATTTTAGAGATATTTCAAGACTTCAATAGTCCTGGCGACACTATTTTCAAAAAATATTACAAATCTTGGGAAACTAGTTTTCCGAACTTAAATGATCCTTAAGAAAATATTTTTACAAAATATTAAAAAAACAACCACGACTTTAAAAATTCTTGAATGATCTTTACAAAATAATAGAAGATCCTAGCTTTTAGTTGTAATTTAGATAATCTTGAAGGTCCTTTAGAAAATCTTTAAAACAACTCAACGTTTATACTTTAAGGGGTCCTTCAGAGAATTTTCTACAATAGTCCTGCTTAATACCTTAAGAGGTCCTTCAGAATCTTTTTAGGAAGTAAACGTATGAACCTTAAGCAATACTTCAGGAAATCTTCGTAAGAAGTCCACCATTACACCTTAAGAAACCCTTCAGAAAATCTTCTTATAATGTTCACTTTTACAGCCTATAAGTTCATTCAGGAAATCTTCTTAAAAATTTCCCGTTTATTCCTTAAGAGTTTCTTCAGGAAATATTTGAAAAAGTCTATGTTTATACCTTAGAAGGCCCTTCAGAAAATCTTTCTAAAAAAGTTCTCGTGTGTGAAAACTCCTTCAAAAAATCCACGTTTGTGCTTTAAGAAGTCCAGCAGAAAATCTTATTAAAAAGTTCTCGCGTATACCTTGAAAACTCCTCCAAAAAAGCCACGTTTTTGCCTTAAGAAATCCAGCAGAAAATCTTGTTAAGAAGTCCAATTTTATAACTTAAAAGATTCTTCATGATATCTTCTTTAAATGTCCACGTTCATACTTTAAGAAATTCTACATAAAATCTAAAAAAGTCCTTCGAAAAATCTTTTAAAAAAATTTACGTTTAAACCTTAACAGGCCCTTAATAAAATCTTCTCAAAAAGTCTACATACATTCCATAGGAGGTGCTTTAGAAAATCTTGTTAAAAAATTTACGTTTAACCTTAACAGGTCCTTAATAAAATCTTTTCAAAATGTCTACAATAATACCGAAGGAAGTGCTTTAGAAAATCTTGTAAAAAAGTCCACCTTAACAGTCCTTTTGAAAATCTTCTACAAATACCTAATTTGATACATAGAGAGCTCCTTCAGAAAATCTTCTTAAAAAATCAAAGTTTATGCATAATGAGGTCCTTCAGAAAATCTTCTTACAAGGTCCACGAATGTAACCTAGGATATCCTTTAGAAAATATTCCTAAAATACCCACGTATATAACCTAGAAAGACCTTCAGAAAATCTTTTTATACTCTATAAGGTCTTTTAGAAAATTTTCGTAAACAGTCCTCATTTACACCTTAAGATGTCTTTCAGAAAATCATCTTAAAATGTCCACGTTTATACCTCAGGAGGTTCTTTGGAAAACCTTTTTGAAATCTGCGTGTTATTGTTCTGAGATCCTTCAGAAATTCTTCTTAAAAAGTCCACGTCTATACCTTAAGAGGTCCATCAGGAAATTTTCTTAAAAAGTCAACGTCTATACCTTAAGAGGTCATTTAGGAAATCTTCTTTAAAAGTCTAAGTTTATCTCTTAAGGAATAAACATCCTTAGAAAATCTTCTTGAAAAGTCCACGATAATCCCTAAGTGGTCTTTCAGAAAATCCTTTTAAAAAATCCATGGTCCTAAAAAGGCCCTTCAGAAAATCTTTAAAATCTGTGTTTAAATCTTCCGAGTCTCTTCAAAAAATATTCTTAAAAAGTCTTTGTTTATACCTTCGTAGTCCTTCCGAAAATCTTCTTTAGAAACCACCTTTGCAGCTTAAGAAGTCCTTCAGGAAATCTTAGTAAATTCAGCATTATTTGTTTGCGAGAGTCCTTTGGAAAATCGTTTTGGACATTAACGGTTAAAAGCTCTGGGTGTCCATAATAATTCCTTTTTAAAATACACGTTGGTAACTGTTAAAGTCCTTTAAAAATGTCTTTTTTAAAAAACACGTTGGTAACTGTTAAAGCCATTTAAAATTCCTTTTTAAAAAATCCATGTTGGTAGCTGATAGAGTCCTTAAACATTCCTTTTTATAAATCAACGTTGGTAGCTGCTAAAGGCCTTTAAAAATTTCTTTTTAAAAAATCAACGTTGGTAGCTACTGGAGTCTTTCAAAAATCCTTTTTTAAAAATCCACATTTATAGCTGTTAGAGTCCTTAAAAATTCTTTTTTAAAAATCCACATTTATAGCTGTTAGAGTTCTTAAAAATTCTTTTTAAAAAATCCACGTTGGTAGCTGTTAGAGTCCTTAGAAAAACCTTTTATAAAATCCACGTTGGTGGCTGTTAGAGTCCTTAAAAATTCTTTTTAAAAAATCCACGTTTGTAGCTGATAGAGTCCTTAAAAATTTATCTTTAAAAAATTCACGTTTGTAGCTGATAGAGTCCTTAAAAATTTATCTTTAAAAAATCCACGTTGGTGGCTGTTAGAGTCCTTAAAAATTATTTTTAGAAAATCCACGTTGGTAGCTATTAGAGTCCTTTAAAAATTCCTTCTTAAAAAATCCACATTGGTATCTGCTAGAGTCCTTTGAAATTACTTTTTAAAAAATTCAGGCTGGTAGCTGTTAAAGTCCTTTAAAAATTGCTTCTTAAAAAATCCACATTGTTATCTGATAGAGTCCTTTGAAATTCCTTTTTAAAAAATTCAGGTTTTTAGCAGATAAAGTCCTTCAAAATTCCTTTTTAAAAAATTCACGTTGGTAGCTGTTAGAGTCCTTACAAACTCGTTTTTAAAAAAAAATCCACTTTGGTGGCAGTAAGAGTCCTTTAAAAATTCGTTCTTGAAAAATACACGTTGGCAGCTGTTAATTCTTTTTAAAAAATCCACGTTGGTAGCCGATAGAGTCCTTTAAAAATCCACCTTGATAGCTGTTAGAGTCTTAAAAACTCTTTTATAAAAAAAGTCCACGTTGGTAGCTGATAGAGTCCTTTAAAATTCCTTTTAAAAAAATCAACGTTATTAGCTGGTGGAGTCCTTTAAAATTTCTGTTTAAAAAATACACGTTGGTAGCTGTTGGAGTCGTTTAAAAATTCGTTTTTAAAAAAATCCACTTTGGATTAGAGCCCTTTGAAATTCTTTCTTAAAAATTCACGTTGGTAAATGTGGGAGTCCTTCAAAAACTCCTTTTAAAAAATCCACGTTGGTAGCTGATAGAGTCCTTTAAAATTCCTTTTTTAAGAATCCACGTTGGTAGATGTTGGAGTTCCTTTTTTTAAAAAAATCCACGTTGGTAGCTGATGGAGTCCATTAAAAATTCCTTTTTAAAAAATCCGCGTTGGTAGCTGATAGAGTCCTTAAAAATTTATTTTTAAAAATCCACGTTGGTATCTGTTGGTGTCATTCAAACATTCCTTTGTAACAAAAAATGCGTACAAAAAAAAAAACAAACCACGAATAAAGCTCTTAGAATCATTCAAAATAGTTTAAAAAAAAATCCCAATTTTTTAAGGATTATTAAAGCTCTATATTAGCAGTCCTTAATTTTTTTTAGAAAATCCAAGATTATAGCCCTTAAAAAATCTTTCGAAAAATTCATGTTTCAATATCTAAAGATCCTTCCCAAAATCAATTTGAAAAGGCCGACTTTATCTATCTAAAGGTCCTTCAAAAATCGAAACATCTGAACAAAATCTTCTTCAAAATAAACTGTCATATTTTTGAGATGCTTCGCAGAATATTATCTAAATATCCCTGTCAATAGCTATAAAGTCCTTAGAAAGTATTTTTAATTTCAATTTTGAAAAATTTTTTAAATCCAGTTCTTAACTATCTTTATTAAATTTTCTTAAAAAAATCCACTTAAGAGGCCCTCAAATTTTCCGAAAATCTTCTTTGCAAATGCTCGTTCATAGTTTGTGTTATGAGCCCAAGATTTTATAAAAAAAATTATCCTCCCTGATTTGGCTATCGTATTATAATAAATGTCCTTTTTACATATTATATTTCCCTCTGCTTCATACACCTTCATACCTTATGTCATTTCACACTTCCTATAAAAAATTGCGTTTCCTTCAACATGTATTTTTTTCAAGCACCACTTCAACAAATCCAACAAAATAAAAAATATGAGATGATGAATGAGCTAAGAGTAAATAATTTCATGCCAACATTTTTTTGTTTAACCACTTAAATATTACCACAAAAGTAAACAGAGCAAACCCCTTTGTTTGCACACATTCTGGAAAATGTGGAAATGTGGATACGGGGAACAGAGCGAACAACAAACAGCAACACGAAAAAGTAAGTTTCTTAGAAAGTATCCTCCTTTCGTTTCATAGAATATTTAATAAATGGGTGTTACGGCTGGCGTCGAACTCAATTCGCCTAGGATACTCTGTTTTTTTTTTTTTGACAAGCAATTGAAAAGTAACGAAAATAGCCATTGGCCATAATATCGAAAATATATGTATGTATGTAACGATACTTAGACATGTTCTCCACATTTACGTTTGGGCGATGGATAGGACATCAATGTTGTTCCCTCAAAAATCGATAGAGTCGATAAGTGAGGAGAGAGTATTTGAAATTGATTGGATTAGATGTATTGTATCAGTGTAAATTGAAATACAATTTTGGAAGTTTGTATCATGGAATTTAGCAATATAATAAAAATTATAACTAGAAATGGGAATAATAGCAGTAGAATTTAAGTAATTAGTACCTTCCGTTTACGGACGTTTATGTCACTGGGAGCCCTTCAGAAAATCTTTTTAAAAATCTTAGTTTAAATCTTCAGGGTTTCTCCAGAAAATATTCTTAAAAAGAGTTCCTTCGGAAATCCTTTTAAAAAGTCCACTCTTTTACCTTAATAAGTCCTTCCGAAAATCTTTTTTAGAAACCACCTTTGCAGCTCAAGAGGTCCTTCAGGAAATCTTCTTAAATAACATTATTAAGTTGTGAGACTCCTTCGGATAATCGTTTTGGATTTCAAATTTTAATAGCTCTGAATGTCCACAGTAAAATCTTTTTTAAAATCCAGGTTGGTAGCTGTTAAAGTCCTTCAAAAATTCCTTTTTAACAAACCACGAATATAGCTAAAAGATTTCTTCAAAATAGTTTTTAAAAATTCCATAACTTTTTAAAAGATTCTTAAAACCTTAAATTAGGAGTCCTTCAATTTAAAACTAGTAAAAAAGCAGAACTTTTCTGTTCGGCCTGGCAGAACTTTTAATACCCTCCACTTGTTTTATTTTTGTGGAAGACAGGTCATAACATTTAGAATATATATTTCATTGAATTTTGGAATGTAATATGGGAAGTGGGAATAATATCAGTAGAATTTTAGGTATTAGTACCTTTCGCTTACGAACATTTATGTCACTGGGACCCCTTCAGAAATTCTTCTTAAAAATTCATGTTTATGTCTCAGTAAAGAATCGACTTTTTTATATTGGTGGTTATTTCGAAAAAAAATCCATATTCAGTGCACAAAGGATCCTTCAGAAAGTCATTTAAAAAATACACGTTTACAGCTTTAGGAGTCCTTCGGAAAATCTTATTTGAAAAAATTCAATATTGTATCACAATAAGTTCAGCATAAAATATTTTTTAAAAATACACGTATATAGCTCTAAGTTAAATCCAATTAAAATCTAGTGCTTATAAATATGACTTCTAACAATTTGGAGAATTGTCTACATTGATACACCATATCGAATATCCTTCGTACCGTTGTATATTGGATATTTTGACGATTTAAGCGATTTTTCCGGAATTGCTTAAAATTTCGTATTTAAAGTTTGCAATATGTACTACAAAACTAGCGCATGCAGGTCCACGTCTTCGTATGTATAGCCCCCATATAATGGTACTTCCTGATATTCGGTAGTTTTATGATTTTCGCGACATTATTCACCGAAATTGTTTCGAATTTCGTATTTGAAGATCAGTCTATGACAGAAAATCGCTTATGACGGTCCAAGTCTTCGATTAGCCCCCATACAACGGTACCTCCCCATATTCGGTATTTTGCTGATATCAGAGATATTATTCACCGGGATTGTTTCAAATTTCGTATTTGAAGTTCCTAATGGATACTTCAGCCTTTGAGAGAAAATTGCCGATACAGGTCCACATCTTCTTGGGGTCTATACCCCAAAATAACGGCAACTCCCTATATTCGGTACTTTCAAGATTTAAACGAAGTTTTCAACGGATTCTTTTTTATACCCTACATTACATAGTGTTAAGGGTATTATGTCTTTGTGCATTTTTTTGAAACATGGAGAAAGAAGCGAGATAGACTCATTGTTACTCTTGAGGATCTTCATAGAACCAGTCCGCCTGTCCATGTATTCTTCTGAACAAAATGCAGGTCTCATTTGTTATCCGATTGAGATGAAATTTTCCAAACAATATTTGTATGGCCCAAGGACGAACCCTATTGAAAAAGGGTTGATTGTGCACCAAATGGCTAATATAAGTCCTAATGATCTAATTTTGGCAAATCTCACCGAATTCAGCATAGAAGCAAGTAAATCCAATTTGGAGAAAATCGGTTCAGATGTAGCTATAGCTCCCATATTTATGTTATAACCAATTTGGTGTCTAAAGTCCCTCAGAAGCGTAATATGCATTTCACAACAATGATCTTTGGTACCAGATATCGGATACAGCTCTGAAATAAGTGTATTAAAATTTGTCCAGATCGGTTCAGATTTGGATATAGTTGTCATATATATCCGATTTCGGGTTAATTTTGCACCAAATGGCCAATATCAGTTTAAAAGTCCTGAATTTTGGTACATCCGACCGAATTCAATCTAGAAGCAAGTACATCGAATTCGGTGAAAATCGGTTCCGATATAACTATAATTTCCATATATATGTTTGATGAGGGCTTTAAGTCCCTTACATGCGCAATATACACTCCACAAGAATGATATTTGGTACCAGATAACAGATACAGCCCAGAAATAATTCTGCTAAATTTCATCGAGATCGGTTCAGATTTGGATATAGCTCCCATATATTTATCTTTGGTGTTTAAGTCCCTCACATTCGTAATATGCATTTGACAACAATGATATTTGGCACCAGCTATGTTATAGAACTCGGAAATACCTCTGCCAAATTTTACCTAGAACGGTTAAGATTTGAATATATCTCCCATATATATCCTTAATCCGATTTCAGATTTATTGTGGAGATAATGGCTAATATCAGCCACGTTTCCATTTTGTGGAACGCGGCTCCGATATATTTTTTTTTAATATAATCTTTCTCCAAGTGATATCGAGCAGTCTGTAGCAAATTATATCTGCTCTAAAGCCAAATGTTGATAGGTGCTATAATCTACTTGAAATAAATTCTTCTGTTACGGGAGCTCTACTGAATATGCATAGTGGTGCAGGGTATCATATAGTCCTCCCCGCTCGACTTTTGACTTTTCCTTACTGGTTTGTAACATATACTTCTCGAAGTGATAGCATGCCCTCTATAGCAATGTTATTTGGTATAAAAGATTAAAATGTCTCCTCAAATTTAGTGAAAAACGATTCAGAATTGGATATGCCTCCCATATATTAGTTGCCTTTGAAATCAAACTATAACAGCTCTAAAGCCAAATGTTAATAGGCGGTATGATCTACTTCAAATAAATCCATTTTTTACGGGAGTTCTACTAAATATGCATAGCGGTGTAGAGTATCATATAGTCGGCCCCGCCTGACTTATGACTTTTCCTTACTGGTTTTTATATAAAAATATCTGTAAATACCAGTGAGCCCATTTGGATAAAACTATTAAACTTTTCAATAATCCATAATGTGGTTGAAGCTGTTGTATAGGTGCCATACCAAAACGGGAAACTCTATAGACAATTTTATACTTCAAGAATTGTCCAATCTTCCTAAATACCAATTTTGAAACAATTTCATGAGTAAATGTGACTAGGATTTTCAAAATACTTAATATAGGTGGGTATCGTTATATGTGCGGTATAGGAAAACGTGAAGCTAAATATTCAATGTTCAGCCGCCGGAGCAAGAACCAATTATGAACTACAAATTCCAATTTTTGGACAAATTCGTGAAAAATGTGGCAAAAATCGTAAAAATGCCGAATATCGGAAGGTAATGTTATATGGGGTCTATACAAAAACGTGGCCCTATATAAAATGTTTCGCCATACTAGAGCTAGAACCCATTATGTCCAATAAATACCAATTTTTAGACAAATCCGATGAAATATATGAAAAAGTCAACAAATCAACGGGAGGTACCGTTATATAGGGGCTATACCAAAACTTGGACCGATATATCTCATTTTCAAAACCAATCATCCTAGACACAATACAAATTGTTATATCAAGTTTTGAAGCTCTAATTTTTATCATAAAATTTTTTAATTTATGGGGTCTACGACGAATATTTAGGGATGTTACAAACGGTATATCAAAGTTAAAATACCCTACTTTTCTGGGTGGAGGGTATAAAAATAATTCACGTATTAAGCAAACCGATAATATTTGAATCACTCTGAGCTCTGTCACAAAAATATATGGTATTGGTCGACTCTTTCTAGTACGTCTTTCTTGAAGTATCAAAATTTTGAATACAAATAACATCTCTCAAAAATGTACAAATAGTGCCGAAATTTCCCCTAGAAAAGCTTTTCTGAGATTTTCTAACTTGTTTCATTGAGACACATGTAATAATATAATTCTGAAAATTTTAAAGTATATTAATAAAATAAAACCAGTAAGGAAAGCTCAAAAGTCGGGCGGGGCCGACTATATGATACCCTACACCACTATACATATTTAGTAGAGCTCTCGTAAAAAGATTTATACAGGGCATTTCAGAGCTCTATGAGATATTTGGTACAAAATCAAAATCTATCTAATTCTATCGTGCATTTTACGAACTATAGCTATCTCCGAACCGGGTTTTCCAAATTTTACGTATTAGCTTCTAGACTGAATTCGGTCTTATGTACGAAAATTACGGTGATTTGGGCTGATATTGACCATTTAGTGCACATTTAACCCGAAATCGGATGAAGATATATATGGGAGCTATATCCAAATCTGAACCGATTTCGATAACATTTAAAACAGCTATTCCTGTACTCCATCTAATACCTGGTACCAAATATCACGGTTGTGGAGTGAATATTACGAATGTATGGGACTAAAACACTAAATCGGATGAAACATATATATGGTTGCTATATCTATATCTGAACCGATTTTCACTAAATTTGATATACTTGCTTCTAGGCTGAAGTTGGTCCGATGTACTAAAATTCAGTCCATTTGGACTTATATCGGCCATTTGGTGCACAATTAAACCGAAATCGGATGAAGATATATATGAGAGCTATATCCAAATCTGAACCGATTTCGATAAAACTACAAACAGCTATTTCTGGGCTGTATTTTATATCTGGTACCTAATATCATTCTTGTGGAGTGCATATTACGAATGTGAGAGGCTTAAACACCAAATCGGATAAAACATATATATGGGAGCTATAGCTGTTTCTGAACCGATTTTCTCCAAATTTGTTGTATTTGCTTTAAGGCTAATCTCGGTCACATGTGCCAAAATTCGGACCATTTGGGCTGATATTGGCCATTTAGTGGTCAATTAACCCGAAATCGGATGAAGATATATATGGGAGCTATATCCAAATCTGAACCGATTTCGATAAAATTTAAAACAGCTATTTCTGTGCTCCATCTAATACCTGGTACCAAATATCACGGTTGTGGAGTGCATAGTAGGAATGTGAGGGACTTAAAGATCAAATCGGAGGAAAGATATATATGGGAGCTATAGCTATATCTGAACCGATTTTCTCCAAATTTGATATACTTGCTTCTAGGCCGAACTCGGTTGGGTGTGCCAAAATTCAGGTAATTTGGACTGATAGTGGACATTTGGTGCACATTTAACCCGAAATCGGATGAAGATATATATGGGAGCTATATCTAAATTTGATCCGTTCAATAGGGTTCGTCCTTGGGCCAAAAAAATATTGTTTGGAAAATTTCATCTCAATCGGATAATAAATGCGACCTGCATTTTGTTCACAAGAATACATGGACAGACGGACGGACGGACGGACGGACTGACATGCATAAATCGACTCAGAAAGTGATTCTATGAAGGTTCTCAAAAGTAACTATGGGTCTATCTCGTTTCCTTCTCCATGTTACAAACAAATGCACAAAGACATAATACCCTTACCACTATGTGGTGTAGGGTATAAACAATAAAACAAGTTATTTTAAAGATATTCTTTTGAGGTAAAGGCTTAGACGACCATTAAAACAAAGCTTTACCAAAAATTTAGGGTAACTTTAAATCTTCTTTTTTTTTAATTTACTGACATTTTCAAAAACCATTAGTTCCTAAAATTATTTTCACACCAAATAACCCAGTTAACACCGGAATGGTGTTTTGCATAATTTTCCATACTGACCCACCAGCATTTTAGCCTTTCAAAGACGAGAGATACACATTCATCATCGTTTAGTATGTATATCCCTGCCATAGATTATTTTAGTAGTTAGTCAAGTATATAAAGCATTGGCCCCCACTAGTACTGAGCTTTATTTATTCAGCGTCATAAACTATTTAGAAATGGCCAGTGAAATGAGGTTATAAACAAAAGACCGTTTATTCGGTGTGTGTATGAGTGTCCGTGTGTGTGTCCTAATAACACAACCAAATTAATATGGTCGTAAATTTGAGGTTATGGTATAAAATACTTTGTATAGAATAGAAGTGGGTGGAAATTCAATCCAGCAATTCAATTGAAACCTCCTCCATGGCCTCATTCCCATGAGCGGCGAGAATAACCAAAAACAACACATGAACAACAATTCAGTGGCACTTAAACACAAACTACGAAGCACTCACACACACACACACATACACCCGGCTTCCTGGTGACTACAATTCTCATAACAATTGACCAGTTAAAGGAGTTTTATAGGCTCAATATGGTTGCCGGTTTATGGTGTCCCGTGGATTTTGTTTGCGGCGGCATTTTGACAAGGCAACAACAATTGACTGTTTGAAAAGACACGCATGTGTGAGAATATTTGTGTGCACGTTTGTGTGTGTGTGCGTGTGTTGGTGGTTTGATGTGCCTTTATTGAAAATTGGATTTGTTATTCTCGCATAGTAAAAGTTAAAAAGCAAATAATTATACACATATGCAAGGAGGTACAAAAGAGACAAAAATAGGTTGTAGAAGGTGTATTTACACCCTACATCACCCTATGATGCAGAGTATTATGTTTTTAGGCATTTAAAGTACAAATATTAAGATCATATTGCTATTTAGAAATAAAGAGATCTAGAAGCCGAGAATTTTACTTGTTTCTAAGTATGTAATATGTCCAGTATTATGGGTAAGGTACCGGAGACGGTGATACCAAGAGGAGTGATTTGTGGTTTGATATGGTATTGTCGAGGTTGGACAAGTGTGTCTAATTTGGTGAAAATCGGATAAGATATACCTACAGCTCCCATATTTAAGTCACCTAAAGACGTAATTTACACCCTTCAACAATGATGTTTTATATATGATGTCAGATTCAGGCTAGCACCCTTTCTAATTTTGAGGAAATTGGTTCATTCAATTTCGTAACTGAGTTCCCCAAATCTGTATTATACACTCCATAACAATGGATATAACTCTTTCCGTCTAGCTTTCGAACGAAATGAAAAAATAAAATTATAAAATTTTTTAAATGTATATTATGTCTTCAGGAATTTTGGTATTGAAAATGGGCCATGTAGGTCCGGTACCTTCCGATATTCGGTATTTTCATGATTTTAGCTACATTATTCATCGGAATTACTTTAAATTTGGTATTTGAGGTTCGTAATAGATATTATAGCCTATGACAAAAAATTGTCTGTGCAGGTCCACGTTTTGGTAAAGCCCCCATATAACGGTACCTCCGATATTCGGTATTTTGATGATTTTAGAGACATTATTCATCGGAATTACTATAAATTTGTTATTTGAAGTTCGTAATGGATATTATAGCCTATGGCAGAAAATTTTCTGTGGTGGTCCACGCCTTCGTATAGACCCCATACAACGGCACCTCCCTATATTCGATATGTTGACGATTTTAGCGACATTATTCACCGGAATTGTTTAATATTTCTTGTTTGAATTTCTTAATAGTAGTACCTACTGACAGAATAGTGTTCCACAGAAAATTGTCTATGTGAAGTGCACACAAAGTTCGGACCGTCAAAGCGTACAGTTTTTTATTTTTATTTTTTTACTCTATTTTCATAGTTTGCAGAATTTTTACAACATGCACCACATAGTGTTAGTTATACCCTACACCACATAATCCAATCCAATCCAATCACCAATCTCTCACATTAGTAATATGCATTCGACAACAATGCAAATATCAAATATCTTATAACGCTCGGAAAAATCTTTGCTAAATTTGATCGAGAACGGCTAAGATTTGGATATAGCTCCGATATATGATTTTAATCCAACTTCAGGTTTATTGTTCCCAAATGGAGTGAATTTGGGGACGTACGTTTACATTTTGTGCAACTCGCAATATAATTTTTTTTAATATAATCCCTCTCCAAGTGATATCAGGCACTCTATAGAAAACTATAACTGCTCTAAAGCCAAATATTGATACGTGGTACGATCTACTTGAAATAAGTTATTTTGTTACGGGACCTGTACTAACCTTTTTTTGTAATTCTTTATAAAATTTCAACGGGCCCGATTTGGACTATATCGACTACTTCCTTTATTTGTGATAATTTTTGTAAAATTTTGAAATATGTACGAGGTTCCAGGCATAGGGGCCGATGAATTTATTTCCTCTAATACGGATAAAAATATTGGGATGTGCAACATTTAAAGAAAATCGAAAAATTATTTCCAATTTAATGCGAATAATTGTTAATGAAAATTTTCAACAGAAGGAGTGGCCGATATATTCCATATTCACATCAGATTTCTTGTTGAGAAAAATATGAGAAATATAAATATTAACAATTAGTGGAGGTGGATGGGCCCATTTGTATCTTTTGTTGGTAGTAGCATTAAGATGTGTGAAATTTGTTGAAAACGAGAAAAATAAATCGGAACCTTATTTCACATTTTATTCAAAATTATGACCCTTTGTGGGGGAGGTTCTTGATAGAGTGGGCCGATATTTTCCATTTTCGAATCTGACGCAAATATTAAGATTTGCAACGTTGCTGCAAAATCGAATTATGTTTATACCCTACAACACTATGTGTTGGGGGTATTATAAGTTTGATTGGGCCAAAAATTATGTAACACCACGAAATATTGATTTCCCACATAGGAAAGTATATATGGATCTTCCTATCTCGTCGATCTAGCTATGTATGTCCGTCCGTCCGTCTGTCCATGTTAATTTGTAATCACTCTACAGGTCGCAATTATGGACCTATCTTCACGAAATTTAGAACGGAGGTGGGTTTAAGGTCAGAATAGAACCCTATTTCTTTTGGAGATGATCGCATAATATTTAGGGGTCGAAATGGACCAAAAACTGAAAAAATTCCGGATTTTGCATTTGCTCTACAGGTCGCAATTATGGAGCAATCGTCGCGGAAATTAGCACGGGGCTAGAGCTTCGGTCTGGGCAGAAGCCTTCCAATTTTGATGGTCATCGGGTAATATTTAGTGGATGAAAAAGACTATAACATTTGTGTTAAATAAAAGTCAAATTTCTATTAAACCGCGAATATTTTTAGTCCCGGCGAAATCATAAATAGACGAAGAGGTCAATTCTGACCGTTACGTCGATGCCGATAGTAAATATATCGGATATATATAGCGAAATATATACAATGTGTATATACAAAGGAAAGGAATGTTAGATGGAATGCTTATATCTCAAGAATGGCTGGACCGATTTTGACAAATTTTGTCAATTCAGAATGGCCTCTTGACATAAAAGTACAAAATCTAAAAAAATCGCATAAAAATAAGTGAAAAATTATGTAAATATAGATTTTGTAGTATTTTGTGACATTTTTTTATTTTTTCATATTTTTTATCGCATGCGATTTTTTCAATTTGACTTATTATATTTTGTAATATTTTTCCACCTTACAACACAAATTTGGGATATTATATACAGATTGCAATAATCGTCCGATCCCCACGAAAAGGGCAGTATTTGGCTCAGAAGGGCTAGGCCTATGGTTTTCAAAGATGTCCGCAATATATTTAGGGGTTGAAATGGACCAAAAACTAAAAATGTTCCTGATTTTGCAACCGTTATATAGGTCAAAAATAGAAACCAAAGGAAACGAAATCTCGCATGAAGTTAGGACAGCGGGTGGAATGGACCACTATTTTTGTCTGAAAAATGCCAACATTACTTACAGGCGATAGCCAACATTACTTACTCAAAATGCGAACTTGTGCCTTTTTTGTTGATTTGTTGATGAATATAGCCAAATATCGTAGACAAGAAGATCGTATAGAAGAGTCTTAATTTGGAGATACAGAGGGGCCTCTTGCTTTTGGAGATGATCGCAAAATACGACGGTAAATATTGGGCAAATGGATTTGGATATAAGGGGGCTTCCAACATATTGTAGTGTTGTAGGGTATCACATGGTCGGCCCAGCCTTTGCTTACTTGTTTTTGGTATTTGAAGTTCTAAAGGGATACTACAGCCTAATACAGAAAATTGTCTGTGCAGGTCCACGTCTTCATATAGGTCCCATATAACGGTACTTCCAGATATTCGGTATTTTGATGATTTTAGCGAAATTAATAACCGGAATTGTTTCAATTTTGGCATTTGAAGTTTGAAATCAATACTACAGCCTAAGACAGACAATTGTGTGTGCAGCTCCACATCTTCGTATAGCCCCCATATACCTCCCGATATTTGGTATTTTTATGATTTTAGCGATATTATTCACCGGAATTGTTTCAAATTTGGTATTTGAAGTTCGAAAGGGATACTACAGCATAAGGCAGAAAATTGTCTATGCAGGTCCACGTCTTCGTATAGCCCACATATAACGGTACCTCCCTATATTCGGTATTTTGATGATTTTAGCGTCATTATTCACCGTTGTAGTTTCAAATTACGCAATTAGAGTTCGTAATGGGAATTTGAAGTTAGTAATAGAAGCTACAGCATGTGCCAGAAAATTATCAATGCAGGTTCAGGTCTTCGTATAGCTCCGATATAACGGTACCTCCCTATATACGGAATTTTGATGAATTTAGCTACATTATTCACTGTTTATTTCAAGTTTCGAATTTGAATATGGCAATGGCTTATGAAAAACAATGTCTTTTTCAAAAATTTCCAAATTCGCTCCAAGTGGTGGAGGGTATTCAAAGTTCGGCCCGGCCGAACTTACTGCTTTTTTACTTGTTACTTGTTAATATTGACAATTTTTATACCCTCCACCTTGGAAAGGAGGGTATATTAACTTTGTCACTCCGTTTGTAACATATTCGTCGTAGACCCCATAAAGTATATATATATTCATAAACAGCATAAAATTCTAAGTCTAAGTCCATCGGTCTGTCTGCCTATCCGTCTGTCTATTTGTCCGTATGTTTGTCTGTTGAAATCACGATACAGCCCACGTTATTTGACGTAGATTGTCAAAATTTAGCAGAACGATTTGTATTATGTCTATGATTGTTGGTATTGAAAATGAGATATATCGGTTCACGATTTGGTACCTTCCGATATTCGGTATTTTGATGATTTTTGCCACATTTTTTCACGGATTTGTCTGAAAATTGGTATTTGCAGAACATAATGGGTCCTAGTTAGTGTAGTATAGCCCGTATATAGTACCGCCCGATATTCGCTATTTTGATGATATTTGCCAAGAATAATATTTGCCAAAAATTTGGTAGTTTTGGGTCAAATGATTCCTTTACCCTAAGGTGGAGGGTATTGAAAGTTCGGTTCGGCCGAACTTAATGTTTTTTTACTTGTTAAGAATATTTTGAGCTGCTACGACCCCGTTTAAAGGAAACCATTTTTTGGAATAAGGCCCAAATATACCCCTTTGTTGATTCGTTTGATAAATTTCCGAAGCCACTATAAACTAAAATTATCGGTTTTCAAGGAACCTTATTTCAAATATTCAGAAAATGAAGAAGTTATTTAAGTTATTTTGCATTGTAATCTTTCAAAACGCCAATAAATGTGTATTTTCCAATTTAGCTCTACTTCCTTAATCTACTGCGTTTTTGCTGTAAATTAAAAAAAATAGTTTTATGCACAGTTTTTTTTTTTTAATTCTAAATATAAAAATTCGAATTTTAAATAAAATTCTCGAAATACAATTGAAAAAGGTTTCGAATTTGTTTAATTGAACAATTACAATTGTATGTATATTGATGTGTTTATAGAACATTATCGATTGCTCTCTCTCTCTCACTCTCTCCACGTCCATCTCACACCCACTTTAATAAAAATATCCTTTATCATCATCGCATTACTTGGTGTGTTAAAAATAGTTTCCACTTTCACACAAATAGTACCTTTATTAACATATGGTCGGTTGTATAGCCCTCGTCAACTGGCAACCAACCAACAAATCCTTTCACCTCATTACCGTTACCAATTAGTCCGTCCCTGTAGAAATTTGTTCGTTCAGCTGAAACGAATGGATAGTTGTTTCGGATTGATGGCTGACTGAATGGATAGTTGGATGGATGGATGGACGAATGGCTGTACAACCACACATGCAGACATACTTAACTGAGTGACCGATTAAAGAGTACTTGTTTTACACCACACTCTTCCGTTTCGTTTGCGTGTACACGTTCGGTTCGAGCAAAGGATAATTTGTGTGAGTGTATAGATGTTGTTGTTGTTTTTCTGTTTTTTTTTTTTTTTTGAATAGTTGGTGGTCAGTGAATCGTTAAAAGTAGTCATGTTTTATATCCTTCCGTATGTGATATACAAGAGCCGGTGTTGTTGTTGTTGCTGCTGCTGCTGTTTTTGTTACAAATTCATTGTCTCCATGTGTTGGAGGATAAGTAAAGGACGTTGACGATGACGCCGAACAAGTGCGAGCGGATTGTGTTATGTTCGTAAGCAAAGTAAGTGGGTATTGGTATCGATTGGTGGTCGGTCGGCAGTACTCAGCGGTTTAGTTATGCATAGAGGTAAATGTATGTAAATACATACATATGTACGGACATGTGTGGGCCATCTCCTTTGTGTGGTCTCTCTATGGCGTTCGTATGTGTTGGTGAGAGTGAGTTAGAAAATGTGTTATTTTTAATGGATTTGACAGTTAATAATGATTACTTATCGACAAACTGCACATTTACCATAGGTATTTTTTTATATTTCTAAGGACCAGGGGGTTGAGGGGGAGGAGGGTCATTATATACACAAGTGTGTGTGTGAATGGAAATACATCAATAATATTTCACATGTATGTATGTGTGTGTGTGTTTGAGTAACTCTCTGACTGTTTGAATGAATTGTGTTTTGCTTATATTTTCAAAGAGTTTTGGTTTCCGTTTCAACCGGTGATTTTGTTGCTACCGTTCGACAGAGCAACAACAACAACAAACACTGAAATAATAACAAATAATAATGTGGTGGTGTTATCCGCTCATATGTGAGTAAGCTTCAAATACGTATACTGTGATGGAAAAAAATGAATTGAATGGACAGACAACAAAAAGCTAGACAGACAAACAGACATTTATTCCAGTGCTGGAGGGGGCTAGCGTTGAAGAGGCGTACATATGTACATGTCCTTTTGTTGTTGTTGTCGCCACTGCTGTTGTGTCCTTTTTTCAGTCTTTATTGTATTTATTGAACTTATAAAGTTTAGTTTATATTTATTGTTATTATCGAACGGATATCACTGCTATCGCTTTGTTTTAATTTTATTTTTTTTGTCTCTGAATTTGTTCCAGACCAGACAAAAACGACATTTTACCTTTTCCGTAATACCTCTATGTGTGCCGTTCGATTCTGTTCTATCTGTCAGTCCTTTTAATCGTTCTCTCTGCCCGTCGCGCGCTCGCTGCTTTAAATCGTTTCGATGTGAGTTGTGTAAATGTAGTATCACAACATTCATCCGGAGTGTACAATCCGTTCGCATATCAGTGCTGTAATTTATCATAACAAAGTGAGAAAAACACACACACACAAAAAGAATATAAATCTGCCAAATCAAGAGGAAATCACCAAAGAAGATTACAAATAAATGTGTAAAATTAAAGTTGTTTAAATTCAAAGTGGGAAAAATGCTCTTAACACCTTAGATTTTAAAGGTAATATTGTGACCACCAGTATCCAGAAGAAAATGTCGTAATTGGAAATTTATTGAAATGAGTTTCAAATCAAATACGATGTAAGATTAATTATAGCCAAATAAGTTGACTTCAAAATCCCTTTGTCGTTGAATAAGCCTTTGTTGAGGCATTTATTACGAATATTATTGTCGATTTAATTGGAATATTCCGATTTATACGAAATATATTATTTTTTTTCTTGATATCGCTGTAGAAAAGGGATGAAGAGAAGAGGTGGAAAGGGGGGGAGGGGTATAATGAGAGTGGAGTGATCTTGCAGAGAACAAGTAAAAAACCCGCTAAGATCGGGCCGGACCTCCACCTCCACGGACCTCCACCATTTTTAGCGAACTTTAAAAATGTCAAAAAAAAAAAAAAAAAAAAATCCGTCGAAAAATACCGTTCAAAGAAAAACCGTTACATGCTTGCTATACTAAAACGTGGTCCTGCATACAGAATTTTTTGTCATAGGCTGAAGTAGCCATTACGAACTTTAAATACGAAGTTTAAAATAATTCCGATAAAAAATGTATCTAGTATCATCAAGATATTAATAAAGGGAGTTGCCGATATTTGTGAGCTATATGAAGACGTGGTCCTGCATAGACGATTTTCCGTCATACATTGTAGTACCCATTACGAACTTCAAATATAAAATCATCAAAATACCAAATATCGGGAGGTACCATTATATGGGGGCTATAACAAAAGGTGGACCTACATTTCCCATTTTCAATACCAAAAGTCCTGCAGACATAATATATATATTTTATAAACCTGCTTCATTTTGTTCGGAAGCTAGAGTGATTTCCACAGACGGACAGATGGACATCGTTAAATCGACATAGAATTTTATGCTGATCAAGAATATATATACTTTTCCAAAATGTATATTTCGAGGTGTTAAAAACGGAAAAACAAAGTTAACCATTAAATTATCGAATATCGGGAGGTACCGTTATATGGGGGCTATACCAAAACGTGGACCTATAATTACAATGTTTCGCTACACGAACTAGGACCCATTATGACCCACAAATACCAATTTTTTGACAAATCAGTGAAAAAATGTGGCAAAAACCATAAAAATACCGAATATCGGGATGTACCGTTATATGGGGGCTATATCAAATCATGGACCCATGCATGCAATGTTTCGCCACCGGAGCTGGAACCCATTATGACCAACAAATACCAATTTTCAGACAAATCCGTGAAAAAAGGTTGCAAAAATCATCAAATTACCGAATATCGGGAGGTACCGTTATATGGGGGCTATACCAAATCATGGACTTATACATGCAATGTTTCGCCACCGGAGCTGGAAACCATTATGACCAACAAATACCGATTTTTAGACAAATTCGTGAAAAAATGTGGCAAAAAAAACTAAAATACCGAATATCGGGAGGCACCTTTATATGGTGGCTATACCACAACGTGGACGTATACATGCAATGTTTTGCCACACGCTCAGGGACCCGTTATGACCTACAAATACCAATTTCCAGACAAATCCGTGAAAAATGTGGCATAAGTCATCAAAATACCGAATATCGGGAGGTACCGTTATATGGGGACTATACCAGAACGTGGACCGATATATATCATTTTCAATACCAACCATCCTAGACACAATGCAAATAGCTCTGCTAAATTTTGGCGCTCTGCGTCAAATAATGTGGGCTGTATCGTGATTTCAACAGACAGACAGACAGACGGACATCGTTAAATCGACTTAGAATTTTATGCTGATTATGAATATATATACTTTATGGGGTCTACAAACGGAATGACAAAGTTATTGTACCCTCCTTTCCAAGGTGGAGGGTATAAAATTGGTGAATTTTTACAAATCGGATGAAGGCTATGTATGGGAGAAATATATACCGATCTCCACCAAATTCGACACACTTGCTTCCATGCTCAATTTCGTTCTATTCCGTCCCATTTGGGCTGGTGCACAATAAAAAGCAAATCGAACGAAGATACATATGGAGGCTATATCTAAATTTTAAGCGATTATCTCCAATTTCAATAGGGTTCGTCCTTGGACCAAACAAATGTTTTGTGCAAAGTATCATCAATATCGAACAAAAAATGTGACCTGTATTTAGTTTACAAAAATACATGGAAAAACATAAATCGATTGAGACCATCAAAAGGAACAATGAGTCTAGCTCGCTTCCTTCTCTATATTACAAACAAATGCACAAAGACATAATACCCTGACCACAATGTGGTGTAAGGAGTAGATTCTTCTCGATTCTGAGTGAATTTTGATCCCATCTAAGAACGTGGCAAATATGCACAGTAATATTCGATCGACATCGTATGTGACGGGTGTTATTTTTCAATCATTTTGTGTTTTTTTTTTGGGGAGACATTGAAAGGAGTGAACCAATATTGTTAATTTTTAAAACTTATCAAAATACTATAATGTAAAATGCTAGAACTGGATCGGGAACCCCTATTGAGATTATTATTCCCTCAGATAGAGAGGACTGTTATCATTTGATAGGCCAAAACGTGCCTAATCAAAATAACTGTTTAGACCCTAGGTCCCTATAGGTTTAATTTGTTTCAGGACATTTTGGAGTCGATCTAGCGATGTCCGTCCATCCATCTGTCTGTCTGTGAATGATGACATCCGGTTTTCTTTGTATTTCACATATTCTATTATTTCACATATTCTACTAACACAAGATCTGCTGTGAAGATGGTATGTATCGGTCCACTCCATCGGCTACCTCCCCCACAAAGGAATATCAATGGAGCTCATAAACGCGAAACTAACATCCGATTCGATTCAGACCTGACACATTTCAATATTTTTATCAATACAATATCTGTTTGTTGTGTATATCGGACCATTCCTTCTAGTACCTCCCACACAAAGTGTCAACATTTTAAATAACCAAAAAGAATATAAAATCCGAAATAAGCATTCGATTCTCTTCATATTTCACACATTTCATTATTTCTACCAACAGAAGATCTGCTGTGAAGATGGGATGGGAAGCGTCAACATTTTGAATATCCATGAAGCTCGTAAAGACTTTGTACATCTCAATATTTCCATATGTTATAATATGTTATAAATATGGTAGACGTAGGGACATTTCTTCTCGTACCTCTCCCACATAGGGTTCAAATTTTTGAAAAATAAAATGCTCAAAGAAATGCGCTTTCTCCATCCAATTCTCTTAAAATTCCACACATACAAACACAAGATCTGTTGTAAAGATGATATATATCTGCCCACCCCTTCTGGTACCTCACACACAAAGGGTCACAATTTCCAATATTTATATCTGTCATAAATTGCGAAACAGGTCGGGGATTCTTTACTACTTGCTATATCTAAATATTTATTAACTTAACCAGAAATTTATGATTTCGCATAAAATTGGATATAAATGTTTGATTTTCTTGTAATTTTGCCCATACCACTATATCAGGAGCCTCACGCACATTTTAACATTTTCTAAAAATTATAACATATCTCATATAAAGTGAAGGAAGCATTCGACATAGTCCAAACCTGGTACGTCGCAAAATTTGTATCATATTTATTTAGGTCCAATACAAAAGGGACAACAAAGGGTCAATAATCCTAACAGAAGTCAAAATAAATAATCGAACATTGGCTGAGGGTATACATCTGTCGGCAAAACCGACTGATACTTTTTAACTTGTTTACAAAACATATTGCTTCTAATACTGAAGTTTCCTTCTTTTATCTAAAAATCCCCTGAGTCTCTTTTTCCTCCCCTTTTGTACTTCCCTAGTAAGTATTTAAATTTCTGTTCGATTTTCTTACCACTCAATGGGTTAATATTTACATCTCATCTCTGCCATACACCTTACCTCTAAGTTGTTATCAAAAAAGATTTATGTGTGTACGAGTAGTTTATTACAATTATTGTTTATATTTTGATAATTATATTTCTCTACATCACCAAGGGAAGGGAAAATTCTCTCCACGAGTGAGTGACTGAGAGAACGAGTGAATGCTTATAATGTCATATCTTAATAAAATATGGTGCTTATCTTATCACAACAAATATCTGTACAATTATAATTATTCTCTGCACCGGAGGGGGCTCAGTTTCGTTAAAATCTAAATGAGGTGAGAGAAATATTCTTGTATTTTTATCATCAAATCTATAAATTTTATTTTGGAAATTATATTTAATAAAAAAATATACAAAGAAAACCATTTTATAACAGTATAGGTAAGAGAAAAATATAGGAAAAGCAGATTATAACTTCAATAACATTTGATTTAAAGTCTCTATTGAAAATGGGTCCACGTTTTCGTATAGCCTTCATATACTGCAGCAGCAGATTTAAGATATTTTAGGTGTTTTAATCACATATTGAAGCTTCATTACCAGTATGTTGCCAGCTTGTATTTTTAGGATTTAGAAGGTATCCTTTCAAAGAATTGTTCAGAGAGGTCCGTGTTTTTGTATAGTGTTTTGTAAAGTTTTTTAGGGTCAGATGAAAAAACTGCAACCTACTTCAGACTGCTGTCATTTCAAAGCCACATGTCCGACAGCTGCTAAAATTATTCCAGTGACAGCTCATTATATTGTTTACAAGCGTACAAAAAAACATATTGGTGAGAATTTTCCAGCAAAAACGTTCGCGATGGATCTCAAGCGTGATAGTGTGATTTCTTTATATTTGGCTGGAAAACCACAAGTGGCTATCATTAGAGCCACCAGCATTTAAATGTGAATGAATCTTTTGTGTCTCGAACCATCGCTCGTTACCGTGATACTGGTAGCGTAGCCCGACGTCAAGAAAGTGGACAGAAGGAAACAGCAACATCAGCAGATATGGTTAGAAAAGTCAGGAAGCGACTTGATCGAAACCCGTGTCGTAGTGGCCAAAAACTGGGTAGTGAGCTGAACATATCGCAATATTCCATTCGGCAAATATTGAAAAATGAGCTCGGGGTAAAACCATTGAAATTCCAAAAAGTGCAAGAACTTACACCCCAAGCGAAATTAAATAGACTCAAAAGAGCTAAAGAGTTGCTTCTCTTGGTCGAAAGTGGCGAACTGCCCAATTTGGTTTTCTCCGATGAGAAAACTTTCGACGTTCAGCAGTTTGTTTGCTGAAAATGTGCACCTTCGATTGGCCACCAGAACTCAAGAGCCGTCCATGATAATGGTGTGGGTCGCCATAACAGCCGATGGTCGCTCTCTGCTCGTATTAATAGACCGTGGCATCTGAATAAATGACGAATATTATTCGCGAAAATATTCTGGAGGGTGTATTAAAGCCTTGGACACGCAAACGTTTTGGCCGCAGATCTTGGACTTTCCAACAGCACTCAGTACCATCGCGCTCTGCATGCGCCTCCTTTATTTCCGGAAACCAATCTGTTGGACTATTGTGTCTGGAGTATTTTGGAATGCAAGGTTAGCGCTAAAAAATACCAAAGTGTCGATCACCTCAAGCAAGCGCTTTGCCGGAAATGGGCCAATATAGGACAGAGTAACATTCGGACAGCGTGTGACGGTTTCATTGGCCGCTTGAAGGCCACAATTCGTGCCAAAGTTGACCAAATCTAGACTAATTCCAAAATTTGATGTTATTTCCGATATTTTTCGCCATCATTCAATAAAATTCAAAAATTAAAAAATATGGCGGTATATTGGTAACTTTATCAATATTTTTCAACCCTTGAGAGAAAATGATATAAACAGGTCTACGTTTTCGTATAGCCCCCTTATGACCGTACCAAACAATATTCAATACTTTTATAATTTATGTCACATGTTTCGACGAAATTATTTGAAATTTGGTGTTTAGAGGTCGAAATGGGCAGATAATACGCTAAACTGTCCATCTCTCATATTTTTCAATTTAATCATGTATCGCTTTCAAAATTTGCCCACAAAAATCCATACTCCATCAAACATCATTTCCAAATTAAAATAACAAATACAATTTCCGGTCTTAATGTTATGCAAATATCCCAAAAAATGACGCTCAAAACGGAAATCCATGTCTTCGTCACCACAGTTCCGGATTGAAGAAGCAAAATTTTGTATATAGGTTAATTTTATGCAAGCAAACAAACGCCGGGACGCCACAGAAACACTTTCTATCTACAATTCAATCATAAAATGCATTGTCATTTAAATAATTGTTGTCATAAGACCGAACGAACAATTCAAACTCAATTCATTGGCCGAACGACAGACAATATGTCAATGTGTCATACCAAGAGAATGCTTCTCTCCTCATTTTTGGAAATTTTCGTTAAAAAAAACGTTCTCTAAATAACCAATGTTAAATATATACGCATTTCACTGCTACGTCACTGTCAGTTAGCTGTCAACCACAAAAATGACACACACAAAAAGAGAGTAAACAATAACGAAACAAATATGAAATAAGCAGAAAAACAAATACAGTTAGAGGTTTGTTGGAAAATATTGTCTCGTTACCTCGTCAGAAATATTTGGTTATTTTAATAAAACAAGTACTTGAGGTTGGTACGAGATAACCATAAGGGTATTACGATTATGGGTAGTTATTTTTTTTTAGGCGTAAAACTGTAGCATTTGATGATTTTGGGGGGTGGTTATTGTAAGTTGGTTGTTGGTGTGAAATATTATAATGGAACGCAATTTGTTTTTTTTTTTTTATTGCCAGATTTTAGTATTAATGTGTATCATAGAAGGACATATTAACCAAGAGGGACAAAATTAAGTCGAACATGACTAAAGAGTGAACTAGAACTTTGATAAAACTTATATGTGAGCTATATCAAAATCTAAGCCCTTATGAAATATATTCATTCATATATATACCATGAATACAAGGAAATTGTAGTGTCGGAACTATCATAAAAACACGTGCAACAAGTTATTTTGAGTATTTTATATATCATGTATATTAGGTCGAGATTTATTTTCATATCATATCCCATATATCATTAAAGATTTCTTCAGTTCGGCCCGGCCGAACTAAGCCATTTGAGAGGAATTTGAAAATTTTCAAAAAAGTCGTCAAAAAATACCGATATGGAACTACTTTGTTAATTATCTGTCATATGATGTAGTACCGATTCCGAATTTCAAATACGAAATTTGAAACGATTCCGGTGAATAATGTCGCTTCTGCATAGAATCTCATTCTGAGTCGATTTATGTCTGTCCGTCCATCTGTCCATGCATTTTTGTAAACAAAGCACAGGCCGCCTTTATTGCCTGATCCAAATGAAATTTTGCACAAGTTATTTGTTTAGCCTAAGGACGAACTCTGTTGCAATTGATGAAAATCGGTCCAAATTTAGATATAGCTCCCCTATATATCTACGTCCGATTTTAGGTTTCTTGTGCACCAAATGGCTAATTTCACTCCAAAGTGAGTGAAATATTGCAATTCCAAGCGAATTCATTCAAGAAGTTAATACTTAAAATTTGGTGAAAATCGCTTCAGATGTAGCTATAGCTCCCATATATATGCTTCATTCGATTTGGTGTTTAAATCTCCAATTTTCGGAATATGCACTCTACCATAATCATATTTTGTACCAGATATCTCAAAGAGCTCAGAAATGCCCAATATAAACCTTTCTTTTAGAAGAGCTCTACTAAATATGCATAGTGGTGTAGGGTATCATATAGTCGGCCCGCCCGACTTTTGAGCTTTCCTTACTGGTTTATACAGCAAACGTGTAATATCAGCCCAAAAAGTATGGAATTTTACTGAAAATAAGTTTGCCCAATTTGATCGAAATCTGTTCAGATATAGCTATAGCTCCAGTATATATATTATTCATCCGATTTGTTATTTTTGTCCTCCGCAGCCGTAATATGTATCCTATAACAACAATATTTGGGGAAATATATCAAATCAAGCTCTGAAATACCTTTGCTAAATTTTGTCTAGATCGGGTCAGATTTGGATATAGCTCCCATATACAACTTCATCCGATTTGCCTTTTATTGCGCACCAAACGAGTTATATTTCCCAAATGGGATGGAATTTGGCACATACCACCAAATAATAATAATTTTTTTAAGGATATACGTGGAATGTTAAAAAAATATTTTTTAAGAATATTTTCTGAAGAACTTCACTTTTTTTAATTTTTGTGAATTATTGGCAAATTTGCTTGAATAGTTTGTCGTATTTTTTTAATTCGTAATTTGTTGAATATTTTCTAAAGCGACGATATTAGATTTTTGTACCTCGCGTTCCAATTAACATTGCTATAGAGAGCATATATCGGTTCAATAGATGTATGAGAACCGAGTTTCATCAAATAGAAAAACTTGGTTAAATATTCAAATATATTTGATGCCCTATAACTTTCAAATCGGATCTATATGCAAATTTAACCGATATTCACCAAAATTGCTAGACATACTTCTGGACTGAACTAGGCTGTGTGTGCAAAAACTCGTTTGTTGCACAATGCTTATATAATCGGACTACATCCGACGAATCTAAATCTGATCCAATTACCACCAATGCAAAATGCAAAATTTTATCCAAATCGGACTGTAAATGTGATCTGCATTTTGTTCACAAAAATACATTCATAGACAGACGGACGGACAGATATCTATGAATTGGCACAGAAAATGTGTGAAGATAATTTTCTATCGAAGAAGATAGTACCTATACTAACTTTGAAACAATTGCCACAAAACACCGAATATAGAGTGGTACCGTTATATGGGGGCTATATTCGTACATAGACGTGGGCCTGCATATGCAATTTTCGGTCATAGGCTGTAGTACCCATTACGAACTTTAAATACGAAATTAAAAAAAGGTCCTGTTAATAATAATACAGAATATGGGAGAAGTTTAGTAAAATTTTATCAATTCGTTCGGAATTTACAGTGATTTTCACATAGGGAGTGTAGTAGAGACAAACATATATTGCTCTCCATACTATGGTGGAGGGTATAAAAATCCACGTTGAATTCATAGTTAAAAAAATTTAAGTTGATTGCTATATTGTTCAATGGAAAAATGAAAAAATGGACGTTAATTGCTCTGTTGATCATTGAAAACATTCTTAAAGAAATTCACGATGATTTCTATTTTATAACCAGAAAAAATCTTTAAAAATTCGGGTTCATTGTTCGGTTAGGCCCTGAAAAAAATATTTAAAAAATTCACGCTCATTTCTCTATAAGACTCCGAAATAAATTCATCAATAAATCCAGGTTCATTGCTTTGTTCGGACCTAAAAAAGAATGTTTTAAAATCCAATTTCATCAAGCTGTTGATGCTTTTAAAATCCATGATTGTTGTTCCTCGAAAAAAGTTCTTAAAAATATACAGTTCTATCGGTTTTTTGGTTCCTAAAAAAAATTCTTGAAAAATAAAAATGTTTAAAGCTGTGTTGGTTCCTTTTATTGGACTGCTGAAAATCTTTAAAAAATCCACATTTTTTGCACTCTTTGTCCTTGAAAAGTAACTCAAAAAAAAAAAAAAAATCTTTAAAACTCAAGCTTATTCCTGTGTTGGTCTCTGAAAAAAAACATATAAAAATAAATAAAAAATAATAAATATATAAAAAAATTAAGAGTTATTGTTGCGCAGGTCCTTAAAAAATCATGTAAAATCATCGTTTTTTATACTTTGCAAAAAATAGTTTTTAAAAATTCATTTTGTTCCTCTTTTGGTTCTTTAGAAAGTCTACGTGTATTGCAGTGTTGGTCTTTGATAAACATTATGTCTAAAAAGCCCGCTTTTTTCTTGAAAAAAATTGTAAAAAATCATCGTTTATTAGACTGTAAGTGCTTGAAAAATTAATTTAAAAAAAAATCCACATTTATTGCTCAAAAGATCCTAGAGAAAATTCTTTAAAAAAAAAAATAAAAATAAAATAAAAAATAAATTCTTTGAAAAAATCCATATTCATTGCTCCATTGGTGTTAAAAAAAAATTCTTTAAAAATCACAAGTTAATTACTCTGTTGGACCTTGCAAAACATAACTGAAAAAAAGTCAGGAAAGGGCAAAAATCTACATGATACCGACTATATGATACCCTACACCACTATGCGTATTTAGTAGAGCTCCCGTAACAAAAAGCATTTATATTGGGAAATTATGTGAAGTAAATCATACCAACTATGAACCTTAGAGTAGTCACAATTTGGGAACTATATCCAACCATGAATCCACATTTTCCACAAATTTGACGGAAGCTTTTGTACCTCTAGTACCAGATAACATTGCTGTGTAGTGCATCATATAACTTCGATAAGAATTGTATTAAAATATATTTATTGGAGCAATAAATATACCGCACCGAGTTTCACGAAATGGAAAAAATCGGTTGACTATAAAAAATCTATTCAATTTGACCATATAAGTAATATGGTGACCAATAAGCGTAAAATCGGATGAAGATGTATATCTGAACCGATTTCGATTAAATGTGGCAGAGGTGTTTTCGAGATGAATCTGATGTGCGGTAACAAATACCATCCTATAGCCCAAGTGAGCGACTTTAACACCAAATTGGATGAAACACATATATGGGAGCTATAGCTAGCAAAATTTGAAGTAATTGCTTCAAGGCTGAATTCATTCGGAATTGCTATAATTCAGTCCATTTGGGCTAATATTAGCCATTTGGTGCACAATAAACCTGAAATCGGATAAAGATACATATGGGAGCTATATCCAAATCTCAACCGATTTTGACAAAATTTTAGGCAATTATTTCTGAGCTTCATCTGATACCAAAGATCATGGAGTGCATATTTCGCATGTGAGGCACTTGAAACCCCAAATCGGAAAAAACATATATATGTTAGCTATAGCTATATCTGAACCGATTTTCACCAAATTTGAAGTACTTGCTTCTATCGGAATTGCCAAGATTCAGTCCATTTTGACTGATATTAGCCATTTGGTGCACAACAAACCTGAAATCGGATAAAGATACATATTGGAGCTGTAGCTATATCTGAACTGATTTTCATCAATTTTTTTGTAATTGCTCCTAAACTGAATTCGGTCGAATGTGCTAATATTCAGCTCATTAGTTGCACAATTAACCCGAAATCGGAGGAATATATACATGGGAGCTACATCTAAATTTGAACCGATTCTCACCAATTCTAAAAGGGTTCGTCCTTGAGGCAAACAAATATTGTTTGGAAAATTTCATCTCAATTGGATAATAAATGCGAAGTCCGAACATTCATAAATCGACTCAGAATGTGATTCAATGCAGATCATCCAAAGAAACTATGGGTCTATTTCGCTTCCTTCTTTAAGTTACAAACAAATGCACAAAGACATAATATCATGACCACAGGATGGTTTAGGGTCTAAAAATTCTGTGGTGGATGCAGTATTAAATCTCACCTCATATTTATTACCATCCCCTCATAAAATTAAATTGTAAAACATGGTAATATTTCTTTCATACCCTCCAAACAATTCGTTGACAAATTACCTGTACTTATCGCACTATCGCCACCTAACACACAATTACCATGCGGCATGCTGACAAGCGTGTGGATTGTCGGTCGGTCGATCGGTCGGTCGGTCGGTCAACACACATGTCCACTTCCCCTTCGTATAATAAACCAAAAAAATTATGTACATATGTAGCTATTTTGGTTATTTTTCCTCAACGATGCACCGCTAAGCGTTACGGTGTACCGTACTTTAGTTTTCTCATTATAACGATCAAAACAAACATTAACAACAACACCACCAACAAATATTCCACTAAACACACAAAGCGCGGTAAAGATAAGACCAAACCAACGAACAAACGAATGAAGTAAACACAGAAAACGAAACGAAACGCTGCGATACGTTTTTCTTCTTCTTTTTTTGTTATCAGCCCACAAAAGATAACAAATCCTTATCGCTGGAGAACAAAAATTGTCTATGGCAACAACAAGAACAACACTATACAATAGGCGGCCAAAGAGAGCCTGACAAAAAAAAAAGATATCACCGGTCGTGGTTTCCAAACCAAAAAAACAATTGGAACAGAGAGAGGCGCAAAATAAGTGCATTTGGAGCGGTTGAAAGTAGAATTCCATAATTTTGTATTTTCAGTTGCGGCCCGTAAACTCTTCCGTAATCATTGATTGCCTTTAGTAAAAATAAAAGCGAGAGCGTTTTTAATAGATTTTATCGTGGCGAAAAATTTTCGGAAATTCGGATAACTCATTCTAAATTCGGTTTTTTTCGCGGTGTAATAAACGCGTTAAGCTTGTACGTTATACAATTTTTACGATTTGTGAAATTCTTATCCAGTGCGGATTTACTCGAGTGAAAAAGTTTCAGTGAAATAAATACGTATTTAAAAAACGAAATATTTCAAAAGGTAAACAAAGGCAAAATCTTATAAAACAACTGATATTTGTGAAAAAAAATATGAATAAATTATAGAAATTGTGACCCTCAGTTAGTTGTGCAACTTATGTTTCTCATACAACAGGTGGTGTGGCCTATTACCATAGTCATGTGTGTGACTTATTATCAGTGCGATATTGCACATCGATAAGTGGAATTACAAAGTCAAATAGAAACATAAAATAAAAAATGTGGCCAATGAATTAAATTTTTAAATGGTTGAAATAATTGAAAGAAAAAAAAAAAAAAACAGTAAGGAAAAATCAAAACCCTACACCAATATGCATATTTAGTAGAGTTCCCGTAACAAATAAAAGTCGGTATTGGGAACTTATGTGAAGTAGATCATACAAACTATGAATCTTAGTTGAATGCGTATCACGACTTTACAGTAGTCACAATTCAGGAATTATATCCAACTCTGAATAGATTTTCAACAAATCTGACGGAGGCTTTTTGTACCTCTAGTACTAAATATCATTGCTGTATAGTGCATAATATAACTTCGATGAGAATTATACTAAAAACAAGTGAGCAAAGGCTATAGTCGTGCGGGGCCGACTATGTTATACCCTACAACACTACAATATGTTAGAAGCCCCCTTATGTCTAAATCCATATTGGAAGATTTCGCTTTTAAAATTAGGATTTTGACTAGGGAAATTTGCCAAATATTTATGCACTCCGTCGGGCTGTTAGTTGTTGTAGTCCATTTTACAGCTAAATATAATCAAATGGTCATCCAAAATGCTAGAATTCTTCCCTGTCCTTAACTCTCTTCACAGGCGTGTCGATTGGCTTCAATTGTGTGATCGGAAAAACATTTCTGTTTTTGGTTAATTTGAACCCCTAAATATTTTGCAATCATCTCCAAAAGCAAGAAGCCCCTCCGTACCTCCAAATTTAGACTCATCTATATGATTTGCTTGTCTACGATATTTGGCTATATTCGTCAACGAAATCAGCATAAAAAGCCAGAAGTTCGCCGTTTGTGTATTTCGGTTATCGCCTGTAAGTAATGCTTGTATTTTTTCACACAAACTTGGTGGTCCATTGTACCCGCTCTCCTACACTCTAACTTTATGCGAGATTTCGTGTCCTTTGGTTTCTATTTGTGAACTTTATAACGGCTGCAAAATCAGGAACATTTTTAGTTGTTGGTCCATTTCAACCCCTAAATATATTGCGGACTTCTTTGAAAACAATATGCCTAGCCCTTCTGAGCCTAAACATATCCTTGCGAAATTTTCGTGAGGATCGGACGATAATTGCAATCTGTATATTATGACCCTAACCTGTGTTGTAAATGAAAAAATATTACAAAATATGCACTTATTGAATATTGAGTCAAATTAAAAAAATCGCATGCGATAAAAAATATGAAAAATAAAAAAATGTCACAAAGTACTACAAAATCTATATTACCATCATTATGGGCATCTTTTTATGCGATTTTCTTAGATTTTATTCTTTTATGCCAAGATGGCATTCTGAATTGACAAAATTTGTCAAAATCGGTCCAGCCATTCTTAAGATATTAACATTCTAACTAATATCCTATTCCTATCCTCTTCCTTTACACATTGTATATATTTCGCTATATATATCCGATATATTTATTATCGGCATCTACCAAACGGTCAGAATTGACCTGTTCGCCTATTTCTAATTTCGCCGGGATTAAAAATATTCGTCGTGTAACGGAAAATTTGAATTTTATTTAACACAAATGTTATGATCTATTTCACCCACTAAATATAACCCGATGACCATCAAAATTGGAAAGCTTCTGCCCAGCCCCAAGCTCTAGCCCCATGCTAACTTCCGCTTCGATTGGTCTATAATTGCAACATATAGAGCAACTGCAATATCCGGCAATTTTTCAGTTTTTGGTCCATTTTAACCCCTAAATATCATGCGATCATCTCCAAAAGAAATAGGCTTCTATTCTGACCTTAACCCCACCTCCATTTTCAATTTCGTGAGGATCGATTCATAATTGCGACCTGTAGCTTGATTACAAATTAACATGGACAGACGGACGAACGGACATACATAACTAGATCGACTCAGCTCGGCGAGATAGGAAGATCCATATATACTTTCCTATGTGGAAAATCAATATTCGAGGTGTTATATATAATTTTTGGCCCAATCAAACTTATAATACCCCCAACACAAAGTGTTGTAGGGTATAAAAAGTTGCCAATGAATTTAATTTTCAAATGCTTGAAATAATTGAAAAAGAAAACCGGTAAAGAAAGTCTTAAAGTCGGGCCGGGCCGGGCCGACTTTATGAAACCCTACACCACTTTGCTAATTTAGTTGAGCTCCACATAACAATTAAAAGTTTTTATGGGAGAATTCAATCATACACCTTATTATTATAATTATAATTTAATGTTCAAAGGACTAAATATGCCGAAGCATTTGTATCTTTTAAATTCGGACTTGTATTGCCCATTTGGTGCACAATTAATTTGAAATCGGATAAAAATATATATGGGAGCTATATCCAAATCTGAACCGATCTCGATAAAATTTAGCAAATGTATTTCTGAGCTGTATTTGATATATTTCCCTGAATATCGTTGTTACGGAGTGCATATTACGGCTATGGGGAACAAACATAACAAATCGGATGAACAATAGGATGAAGCTACAGCTATATCTGAACCGATCTTCGCCAAATTTGACATACTAGTTTCTAGACTCAATTTGGTCGTAAATGCCAAATTTCATCCCATTTGACGTTTGGTGCACAGTATAAGGTAAATCGGACAAAGTTATATATGGGAGCTATATCCAAATGTGAACCGATCTCGATAAAATTTAGCAAATGTATTTCTGAGCTGTATTTGATATATTTTCCCAAATATTGTTGTTACAGAGTGCATATTACGGCTGCGGAGGACAAAAATAACAAATCGGATGAATATTATATATGGGAGCTATATAGGAACCGATATCGATTAAATTTGGCATACTTATTTTCAGGCCTAATTTGGTTGTATGTGCAAAATTCCATATTATTCGGACTGATATTACACGTTTGGTGCACAATAAAAGGCAAATCGGACGAAGATATATATGGGAGCTATATCTAAATTTTGACCGATTATCTCCAATTTCAAAAGGGTTCGTCCTGGGGAACCGATATCGATTAAATTTGGCATACTTATTTTCAGGCCTAATTTGGTTGTATGTGCAAAATTCCATATTATTCGGACTGATATTACACGTTTGGTGCACAATAAAAGGCAAATCGGACGAAGATATATATGGGAGCTATATCTAAATTTTGACCGATTATCTCCAATTTCAAAAGGGTTCGTCCTGGGGCCAAACAAATGTTGTTTGGAAAATTTCATCTCAATCGGATAATAAATGCGACCTGCATTTTGTTCACAAGAATACATGGACAGACGGACGGACGGACGGACAGGCGGACTGACATGCATAAATCAACTCAGAAAGTGATTCTATGGAGATCTTCAAAAATAACTATGGGTCTATCTCGTTTCCTTTTGCCTGTTACAAACAAATGCACAAAAACATAATACCCTGACCACTTGTGGTGTAGGGTATAAAAATATTTATTTAAGCAATAGATATACCGGAACGAGTTTCACCCAATGAAATAATTCGGTTGAATGTGAAAAAATCTATTCAATTTGGTCTTATATTACATATATGATGAACAATAACTGTAAAATCCGATGAAAATTTATATCGAAGGGATATGAAAATCTGAACCGATCTCGATAAAATTTGGCACGGATATTCTCGAGCGGGATATGATGTCCGGTATCAAATATCAGTGTCGTGGTGTGCATATTACCCATGTGAGGGACTTAAAATCCCAAATCGAATGAAACGTATATATGGGAGCTATAGCTATATCTTAACCGATTTTCTCTAAAATTTGAAGTAATTGATTCCAGGCTCCGTCGAAAGTACCAAAATACAGTCCATTTGGGCAGATATTTGCCATTTGGTACACAATAAACTTGAAATCTCATAAAGATATGTATAGGGGCTATATCCTAATCTGATCCGATCTCGATAAAATTTAGCAGAGGTCTTTTTGAGCTCAATAAGTTATCTCAAAATATCATTCTTGTGGAGTGCATGTTAAGCATGTGAGGGACTTAAAATCCCAAATCGGATGAAACGTATATATGAGAGCTATAGCTATATCTTAATCGATTTTCTCCAGATTTGATGTACTTGCTTCTAGACTGAGTTCGTGGGATGTACCAAAATTCAGGTACATTCAATAAACCCGAAATCTGTTAGAGATACATGGGAGCAATATCAAAATTTGAACTGATCTCGATAAAATTTGATGCACTTATTTCAGAGCTGTATCTGATATCTGGTACCAAAGATCATTGTTGTGGAGTGCATATTACGCATATGATGGATTCAAATCCCCAAATCGGATGAAACATATATATGTGAGCGACAACTATATCTGAATTGATTTTCTCCAAATTTGATGTACTTGCTTCTATACTGAATTCGGTGGTCATTTGGACTGATATTGGAAATTTGGTGAACAATTAACCCGAATCTGGTTGACGACATATATGGGAGCTATATCCAAATCTGAACTGATCTTGATACAATTTGGCAGAGGTATTTCTAGGAACTCCGGTACAACATATTATTCTTGTTGAGTGCATTTTAAGCATGCAGTGCATGGAGTGCATATCCCGAAATCGGAAATAGATATATTTTTCATTTTTCAATATCTGCCGAATGTAATACACGGTGAAATAAAAAAAAAAAAAACTGCAACAAAGTCAAAAGCCATATGTTTTACATTTTTTTTAATCTATTGAATGAAAGCAAAAAATGTCGGAAATAGCATCAAATTTTAGAATAAGTTTAGATTTGTTCGAATTGGTCACCTTTGGAACGAATTATGGTCTTTAAACGGCCAATGGAGCCGTCACATGCTGCCCGAATGTTTCTCTGCGGTATTTTCCCGGAGGCGCTTGCTTGAGGTGAACGACACGTTGGTATTTTTTAGTGCCAACCTTGCTTTCCAAAACACTCCAGACTCCAACGGATTGGGATTTTGGTGGCCACTGTGGTCACGAGGAACCTAATTTTGCAACCAATCTTGGGTGGCGCGTGCTGAGTCCTGTTGGAATGTCCAAGGTCTGCGGCCAAAATGTTTGCGTGCCCGAGGCTTTAATACAGCCTCCAGAATATTTTCGCGATAATATTCGGCATTTATTCTGATGCCACTGTAGATTAATACGAGCGGAGGGCGACCATCGGCTGTTATGGCGGCCCATGCCATCACCATGTCCGGTGCTTGAGATTTGGTGACCAACCGAATGTGCACATTTTCAGCTGACCTCTTTGGCAAGTAAACACGATCATTTTGTTTGTTTACAAACTGCTGGACAACGAATGTTTTCTCATCGGAGAAAATCAAATTCGGCAGTTTACCACTTTCGGCCAAGCGTAGCAACTCTTTAGCTCTTTTGAGTCTATTTTCTTTATGTTGCCGTGTAAGTTCTTACACACTTTGGAATTGCAATGCCTTTACCCCGAGCCCATTTTTCAATACTTCAATATGTTCAGCTCACGACCCAATTTTCGACCACTGCGACGCGGGTTTCGATCAAGTCGCTTCTTTACTTTTCGAACAATTTCTACTAATGTTGCTGTTTTCTTCCGTGCACTTCCTTGACGTCGGGCTACGCTACGTACGTACGGTAACCAATTTCGATAGGGTTCGTCCCTGGGCCAAAAAAATATTTTTTTGGAAATTTTCTTCTCAATCGGATAATAAATGCGGCCTGAGACTGAAGGACAGACGGACATGCAAGAGCTCAAAATGAGTTTGTGTGCGAACAAGGCTTTGTAGAGCACCCAAAAAATGTTAGCCTATGAACCCAAACCTTTTTTGGAGTTTCGATCTACAAACCGATTCGAATAAAATCCACAGTAAAATTTGATCCAGAAGCGGATTTTGTCCAAAGAGACCCAGGGTATAAAACCGCTGTTTCGATGAAGGGCATTTCGGCCGTATCAAATAATATATATCCATTGTTAGATCTAATTTTTATACCTTCCACCATAGTATGGAGGGTATATTAAGTTTGTCATTCCGTTTGTAACACCTCGAAATATACATTTTAGACCCCACAAAGTACATATATTCTTGATCAGCAACAAATTCTATGTCGATTTAGCAATGCCCGTCCGTCTGTGGAAATCACCCTAGCTTCCGAACGAAATAAAGTAGGTTGATAGAATTTTACTCAAATGTGTATTATGTCTGCAGGACTTTTGATATTGAAAATGGGCCATGTAGGTCCACGTTTTGTAGATCCCCCATATAATGGTACCTCCCGATATTCGGTATTTTGTTGATTTTAGCGACGTTATTTACCGGAATTGTTTCAAATTTGGTATTTGAAGTTTGTAATGGATACTACAGCCTAAGACAGAAAATTGTCTGTGCAGGCCCACCTCTTCGTATAGCATTTATATAACGGTACCCCCCGATGTTCGGTATTTTGATGATTTTAGCTGCATTATTCACCGAATTTTTTTTTCAAGTTCCTTGAATGAATACTGTAATGACTTATTATAAAAGTTGCCTCCATGTCATCGTATAGACCCTAATCTAACAGCTGCATTCAGTAGTTTAAACATTTAAACGATTTTTGGTGGAAGGTATTCAAAGTTTGGCCCGGCCTAAATTACAGCTTTTTTACTTGTTTTCTTATAATAACTCATTATATTTGAATGGCTGGAAATGTGGAAGGTATGTAGTTTTCCATATTTTTGTAAAGTAGAGTACACGTGGTTGTCATTATTATACAGAAATCCTGAAAGTGTCGCATATGCCCATATTTTTTTTTCTATATATTTCTTATATCAATAACCAATAATCAATAGATTCTAAAAAAAAACTTTCTATTTTTACAAGGCTAGAGTTAAACTGTATAGGACATAAATCTTCTACCTCGGAAGAGCTAATTAATTTCCATAAGAAGCCTTATTACTATGTCTTTCCTTTTGATGATTTCTTCTCAATACTTAAATTAATTCCGGTCCTCAAACCATTCGCAATCAACCCTTTATCATTTGTAACCACAACAATTAAATACAACACATTGTGCCTTCCCACCTCCCAGCTAAGCTAGACAGTCAGTCAGCCAACCAGCCCAGCATGTTTGGCAAATATTGACTGACAACCGTAGGCAAAAAAAAAAAAAAAAACATTTACTTGAAATTTGTATATATTGGATGAATTTAATCAAATGAATATTTTCCCGTCGAGATAATTAATCGAAAACTGCCTACGAAGGGATTGAGGGCGTTAAGAGTGAACGCCGCTTCGTTATCATCATCCTCCACGTCGTTGTCATCGTCATCCTGCTGTTGATTGTTTCTCGTTGGTGGTGTTCGCTTTGCTTTTGTTTCGAACAACAAATGGGGAAAAACTAGAACAACGAAGAATGTTGGTAACTTAATTAAAGATCTAAAGGACACCTGCTGCGCCCAAAACAACCTTGGATAAATAAATGCGAACAAGAGGCGCAACAAAAACAAAAAACAAAAACTAAAGATAAAATAAATTGTTTACAGTGGAACAAAGTTCTTCTAGGGAATTTAGCTATTGCAAGGGATTTAATAGGGTCCTTTAAAAAAACGCCTCAGTTTTTTCGGAATTGAAATTTTCTCATTTGAATTTAAAAAAAAAAAAAAATCTTCAAGCCTATTTTTAAATTGTTTTTATCTCTCAGACCTTTGTTTTATATTTTTTATATGCCTCATAAACAATTGTTTACATTTCCTTTGCGTCACTGTAGCACAGTTTTCGCTTTAATCCGAAGCCAAACAACGGAAAAAAACAAAGCAAACAAATGGACAAACTCACAGAGATAAAACGACACGAGTTGAAAGAGAAAGGATAATAAATGATAGATAGCCCAATAACCAATATCTATAAGATTGTAAATAGAATTTACCAGGTGACAATGTTCGCATACTAACAGATATAGATATAGACGAAGTGCACGAACAGTGGGAACAAAGACAAAATAATCTCTGTATATAAAATTGCGTCGTCAACGCTTAGATTAAAAGACAAGGCAGGAATCTTTAAATTTAACATGAAGGTAGCTGTTGGTACATAGGTGGGCTGTAGGGCTGGGTTTTTAAAAATTCGTACTAAAAACTAAGGGGTTTGAGCTAAAATTCGATACTACAAACTCTAGAACCTGCAAATATCAAATCAAATATCACAAATCAAGTTAAAAACCAGTAAAGAAATCTTAAAGTCGGGCGGGACCGATGTAGGGTATCACATCACTTTGCTAATTTAGTAGAGCTCTACATAACAATTAAATGTTTTTATGGGATAATTTAATAATATACGCTATGATTATAATTATTATTTAAAGTTCAAAGGACAAAATATGCCGAACCATTCGTATCTTTTAAATTCGGAATTGTATTGCCCATTTTGTGCACAAATAATTTGAAATCGGAAAAAGATATGTATGGTAGCTATATCCAAATCTGAACCGATCTCGATAAAATTTAGCAAAGATATTTCTGAGCTGTATTTGATATATTTCCTTGAATATCGTTGTTACGGAATGCATATTACGGTTGTGGGTAACAAATATAACAAATCGGATGAATAATATATATGGAAGCTATAGCTATATCTGAACCGATCTTCACCAAATTTGACATACTAGCTTCTAGACTCAATTCGGTCGTGAGTGCCAAATTCCGTCCCATTTAGACAAATATTAGACGGTTGGTGCACAATAAAAGGCAAATCGGATGAAGTTATATTTGGGAGCTATATCCAAATCTGAACCGGTCTCGATAAAATTTAGCAAATGTATTTCTGAGCTGTATTTGATATGTTTCCCCAAATATTGTTGTTGCAAAGTGCGTATTACGGCTGCAGGGACAAAAATAACAAATCGGATGAACAATATATATGGGAGCTATAGCTATATCTGAACCGATTTCGATCAAATTTGGCATACTTATTTTTAAGCCAAATTTGGGTGCATATGCAAAATTCCATACAATTCAGGCTGATATTACACGTTTAGTGCACAATAAAAGGCAAATCGGACGAAGATATATATGGGAGCTATATCTAAATTTTTACCGATTATCTCCAATTTCAATAGGGTTTGTCCATGGACCAAACAAATGATCTGTGCAAAATTTCATCTGGATCGGGCAATAAATGCGACCTGTACTTTGTTTACAAAAATACATGGACAGACGGACGGACGGACATGCATAAATCGACTCAGAATGTGATTCTATGCAGTTCATCAAAAGGAGCTATGGGTCTATCTCGTTTCCTTTTGCCTGTTACAAACAAATGTACAAAGACATAATACCCTGACCACCTTGTGGTGTGGGGTATAAACATCAGTCGGTTTTTGCCGAAAAAATATTGGGACCTGCAAAATGTAAAGAAAATCGAAATTGTTCCCAATTTTATGCGAATAAATCAAAATATTAGGAGAGAGAGAGAGAGAGAGAGAGAGAGAGCAGGCAAAAAAATGCTTTCACATCAGATCTCTTGTTGGGGGAAATATTGAGATATATCAAGTTTTAATGGAATAGCTGACTTGTGCCACAAGTTATGAGATATTTAAGTATTTAAAATTGTGATCATTTATGAGGTGGGTACGCCAAGGGGTACGCCGATATCTATCATCCTAACTCCATATCTAAAATTAGTAGAATTATTCAGATGTATGAAGTTTGAAAGTAATCGGACGCTTTATACCTACGTGGAGGAGGTACCAGAAGGTGTAGATCGATATATCTAATCTTCATATCAGAGCTTGTGTTAATAGAAATATGAAGTTTTAAGAGAGTCGGATGCTTATTTTACATTTTCAAAAATTTGACCCATTGTGGGGGAGGTAGCAGAAGGTGTGGTCCGAAATCTACCATCTTTATAACAGATCTTGTGCTGATACAAATATTAAGATTTACCAAGCCTGAATGGAATCTGCTGTTAATTTTGTGTTTTATGAGCTTCATGAAGCTGGAAGAAGTGGACCGATATATTCCATCTTCACACTAGACCTTCGCTTAATAAAAATATTGTGGTGTGTGTGTAATTTTGGATTTTATGGTCGTTTTTGGTTATTTAGAAATTTGGACCTTTGGCGGGAGAGGTACCAGAAAGAGTGGACCAATATATTTCATCCTCACACTAGACCTTAGGTTAATACAAAAATATTGTGATGTATGTAATTATGATGTATGAAGACAATCGGGATTATACATCACATTTTATAAGAGTTATAATTATTCAAAACCCTTTGTGGGAGAGGTACTTGATGGAGTGGACCGATATTGTCCATTTTCGCACCTGACCTAGCATTGATGTAAATATTAGGATTCGTAAAGATGGAGCAAAATCGAATCATCATTTCCCTTTCTATACATTAAATTATTTTCTTTGAAAAAATTGACATTTTGTGTGGGTGGTACCAGAAGGAGTGAACCGATATTGCCCATACCGGAACTCGATATAAGCTTGACGATAATATTACGATGTACCATGTTTGGATCAAATCAAACACTACCTTCGAGAATTATTGTGCGCACGAGACAGCCTGACAGACAGACAGAGAGACGGACGGACGGACATCGCTAGATCGACTCCCAATATCCTGAAACAGATTTCGTCCAATGATACTTAGGGTATAAAATCGTCATTTCGATGAGGCACGTTTTGGCCGCATCAAGAAATAAATAGCTTCTCTAGCTATATGGCAGTGGGTATAAAATGGTACAAATAGTTTTACCAAAAAGTACCCAAAACTATGTTTTTATACCCTCCATATGGAGAGGTAATTCCGTTTGTAACACCTCCAAATATAAATTTTACACCCAACGAAGTATATACGTTCTTTATCAGCACAAAATTCTATGTCGATTTCGCCATGTCCGTCCGTCTGTGGAAATCAGTCTAGTTTCCGAACGAATTGAAGTAGCCTGATGAAATATTATTCAGATCTGTGTTTGTTCTGCAGGATTTTTGGTATTAAATGTATGTCACCGTTTTTATGTAGCCCCATATAACGATACCTCCCTATATTCGGTATTTTGATGATTTTAGCGACATTATTTACCGGAAATGAATCAAATTTGGTATTTGAAGTTCCTAATGGGTACTGCAAGCTATAAGAAGCTATATTTTGTCTATGCACGTTCACGTCTTCGTATAGGCCCCATATAACGGTATCTTTACAAATTCGGTATTTTAATGATTTAAACGACATTATTCACCAAAACTGTTTAAAAATTCGTATTGTAAGTTCGTAATGGGTACCACAGCCTGCGACAGAAAATTGTCTATGTAAGTCCTCATTCTCGTGTAGGCTCCATATAAAGATACTATATTCGGTATTTCGATGATTTTAGCGTCATTAATCACCGGAACTATTTCACATTTGATATTTATAGTTCGTAACGGGTTCTGCAGCCTTTTACAGAAAATATCTATGCAGGCCCACGTCTTCTTATAGACCCCAATTTAAGGTTAACTTTATTTTTTTATTCAACTTTGGTCATCATAGAGGATCTGTGGATCATCTCTTTCAAGACCTGCCGATTTTTCATAAAAGATTTGTAGAACTTCTTATTTAAGGTTTGTACCGGTTGATTGGACAATTTGAGCTACCCACTGGAAATTTTAAATACATCTGTAAATTTGGGTCGTAAACAAAGCACCGAGAAGCAGCGGGTACCGATATATGGTTTCTGTCCTAAACATTTAAGTTTCATTGAATACTTTAGCGAGGAGTTAGTCCTTCTCTTGAGAAAATTAGAATATAAGAATCGAACTTTTTAAAATACCAATTATCCGGAAGTGGAAACCACATTTAAGATATTCTGCGAAGAGTAAACCTGATATTGTTGGATTTTAGTGGCGGAATAATTAAAAATACGAAAATCTGTATCAAAACATGGACCTATGTTTAATATTTTTGCGAGGGGTCGGTCAACACAAAAGGATCTAAAACGTCAAATTAAAGCATTTTAAGTTGGATATTGGGTTAGGCAAAATACCGAAATCGAGTGGTCGTGCCAGAAAGTAATCGTACATTGATTTTTTTCGCGAGGAGTATCTCTGGGTGCAGATTTTGTGAATGATAATGAATTTTCGCTGGAAAAAAATTCCCATGTGAGTTTTCCCAATAATGAGTTTTAAGTTTTCAGTTATAAAAAAAAAAAAAAAACAAGTAAAAAAGCAGCTAAGCTCGGCACAACTGGTTTACTGACCACCATTTTAAAGGAAAAATTCCGTCGAAATCAAAAAAAATTCCATCGAAAAATACTGCTCAAAACGTTATATGGAAGCGAAGACCTGGTGCTGCATGAGTAACTTGTTGTAATAGGCTGAGTTTGAAACAATTCAGGAAAAATATATCGCTACCAAATCATCAAAATAGCGAATATCGGGGGTGCCATTGTATGAGGGCTATTCGGTGGTGTGAACCTATATAGACAATTCTCTTCCAAGTATTCCTTGTACGCATTTTCAGACAATTCCATGGAAAATTTGGCTACAATCATCCAAATATCGAATATCAGAAAGCATAGTTGTATGGGGCCACACGATATCGTGGACTGTTATATCCCACCTTTGCAGACAAAAGTCTGATCTGTGCAAAATTTTAGCTTTCTACCTTATCGTCTTAGAATTTTACGCTGATCAAGAATATATATATTTTATTGGGCCCGACATGAGTGTTTCGAGGAGTTACATACGGATTGACGAACTTAATATACCCTCCATACTTTGTATTATTTTTTTTTTTTTGCCGATACCGAGTCTCTAATCTTTTTTGTTGTAGTCGGACGCGCAGTCGTTGTCGGGAGTTTTCTCACTACTTGGTAATGATAAAAGTTACTGGTACTGCAGAGTACAGTTTGTTTACATTCTCTTTAAATCGGTTATTTGACTCATTAAACTTCCAAGGTTGTGTAGGATATATACTTTACGGGGTCTACGAAGAAATTTTCGATGTGTTGCAAACGGAGTGTTATATTTAATATATCCTGCATTTAATGGTGTAGAATATATAGAAATAAATATTCGAAATTTACATCCCACTGTGTGTCCCCCCTTCTAATACGCACTACACCTACATTCAACAAATACTTGTCTTGTTTATCGACAAATGATAGCTAGTTGGAAAACACTAGCGGTCCCCCACCACCGCTGCCTCTCGTTGTATGAATGGCGACGGCTTCATCTTACCAATACAGCTACAAGAAATGTTGCCATAACTACAAATATATAGTTGATGGTTTATATCGGAACGACAGAGAGATGTAAACAGACGTATTTGAGTTTCCGTTGAAAGCTTGTTGTGGGCCTTTGTTTTGGTCTTTAAGATGCTCGGCTGATTCTGATGATGTTCATTTGCAGTCATCGTCGTCATCATCATCGGCAGCAGAGGAAGCGGTGAAGGAAAGCCATCATGGGCACTACTAAAGAGGAGAGCATCATTGACATCAACGATGATGAAGATGACTGTGGCAGCAACAGCAACAGCAACATCTTCATCATCGTCATTGTCATGAGAGACAAATACGCTATACACCACAGGATCCATCAAAAGTGCAATGTTGTCTCGCAGAGCCACACACATACATACACTGGTACCCATTACCAATACAGCCAAACATGGGTGTTCTCCACACAATGGTTTTTGGGTGATAGTCGATTTAGAGAGACTAGAAATGGAGACGACTTCTGGGCTATTAGTTGGGTGGGGGTGGTAGATGGTTTCCGTAGTGGGGGGTAGTGATAGCAACACGCCTTTCATTTTAATGTCAACATAGACTCACACACATACATACACAGAAATCGACACTACTGCTACTCTACATAGATGAACAAGAAATAAATAAAGAAAAAGAACACAAGCATCCTTTAGCATCTTACTTGCAATAGTTCGTCCTGGGCACATCAATATCGCATAGACCAGGCAGTTGCCAAGAAAGTTGTAATACAACAACAGCAGCAGCAGCAAGCGAGCTTTCCCCGCACCGCATGGCCTCCTCCCAACCCGTTTGAAGGATATTAATAAATATTTAATATTTTCCTGCCAAGGTGTTGTTTATCGTCTTGCTTCAGTTGTTGCGATAGACGCAGCGTTGTCGGTAGTAGTAACAGGACACACAACAATGATACAGTGTGCCAAGTTAAGCGTGGACTCCGCGAAGCTATAGAGAAACTTTGCCGCGCACAAATTACTTCGTTCGCTGTAAAGTTCATCGGGGAGACAAAAAAAAAAACATTATTAAAGAAGATATTTTTAATATTTAAAAAAATTAGCAAAAGTGCATGAGAAAAATATGAGAGTGTTGTGTAATGAAGGAAATTTCTGAATTTTCAAGTGAAAATGTTTAAAGCTTTAAGTGCCGGAATTGAAGTCGAAATTGTAGTGAAAATATATTTGGAGAGATGTTTCCATGGCTTTTGATTTTGTGAGTGGCCTCAACTGAAATCAAGGTAGTAAATGATTTTTTTTCACTCAATATTTAATTTCCCAAATGGTGCCCAATGTTTTGTTAATCTTCCTACAGATGTAAAGAACCCCAGATTCTGACATCTTGGGACTATAATTCTTAACAAAAGTGTTATTTTACCATTTTGTTTCCACTGCCTCCATAAATAGTTAACATTGAAAAAATATTTGCTCTCTAGCAGAACCTACAAAAATTATCTCGTCTTGCAATTTTGTTCAAAATCATAAAGGAAAAATCGGTTATCGTAGAAAGAAGTTATACATTGTTGCAGTTCAGGAACAGGAAAATTAAAAGCTTCAAATACAGGGACTGAAATCAGTTTTATAGTAAAACCAGCAAAGAAAGTCCTAAAGTCGGGCGGGCCAACTTTATGATACCCTTCACCACTTTGCTAACTTAATAGAGCTCCACATAACAATTAAAAGTTTTAATTATAATTTAAAGTTCAAATGACTAAATATGCCGAAGCATTTGTATATTTTAAATTCGGACTTGTATTGCCCATTTAGTGCAAAATTAATTTAAAATCAGATAAAGATATATATGGAAGCTATATCCAAATCTGAACCGATCTCGATAAAATTTGGCAAAGATATTTCTGAGATGTTTTTGATATATTTCCCTGAATATCGTTGTTACGGAGCGCATATTACGGCTGTGGGTAACAAATATAACAAATCGGATGAACAATATACATCGGAGCTATAGCTATATCTGAACCGATCTTCACCAAATTTGGCATACTAGCTTCTAGACTCATTTCGGTCATATCTGCCAAATTTCATCCCATTTAGGCAAATAGTAGACGTTTGGTGCACAATAAAAAGTAAATCGGACGAAGTTATATATGGAGGCTATAGCCAAATCTGAACCGATCTCGATAAAACTTAGCAAATTAATTTCTGAGCTGTATTTGATATATTTCCCCAAATATTGTTGTACAGAGTGCATATTACAGCTGCGGAGCACAAAAATAAAAAATCAGATGAACAATATATATGGGAGCTATAGCTATATCTGAACCGATTTCTATCAAATTTGGCATACTTATTTTCAGGCCTAATTTGGTTGTGTGTGAAAAATTCCATACTATTCGGGCTGATATTACACGTTTGTGCGCAATAAAAGGCAAATCGGACGAAGATATATATGGAAGCTATATCTAAATTTTTACAGATTATCTCTAATTTCAATAGGGTTCTTCCTTGGGATAAACAAATGTTGTAGGGAAAATTTCATCTCAATCGGATAATAAATGTGACCTGTATTTTTTTTTCACAAGAATACATGGACAGGCGGACAGACATTCATAAATCAACTCAGAAAGTCATTCTATGGAGATCCTCAAAAGTAACTATGGGTCTATCTCGTTTATTTCTCCATGTTACAAACAAATGCGCAAAGACATAATACCCTTACCGCCATGTGGTGTAGGGTATAAAAATTTGGAAAATAAGTATTCTTACTCAACAACGTTAGATTTCCCAAGTGGCGCCCAATGTTGTGTGAATGTAAAGAACTCCAGATTCTAACATTTATATGAGATATGTTACAATTTTTTAAAAATGTTGAAATATGAGTGAGGTACCAGATACAGTGAACCGAATTCTTTCATTCCATCTAATAGTGATACAAATATTGGAGAAGGAGTGGGTCAATATCTACCATCTTCACAACAGATCTTGTGTTGATAGAACTATTGGGGTGTGCCGAATTTCCAAGGGATTGGATGTTCATTTCGCGTTTTACTAATTACATTGCTATTAAAAATTTTGACCCGTTGTGGGGGAGGTACCAGAAGGTACACCAGATCTTGCGTTAACATAAATATTGAGATATGTGAAATTTGAAGACAATCGGACTCTCATTTTGCATTTTTGAGAGACATATTTATTCTAAATGATGACCCTTTGTGGGGGAGGTACTAGAAGGAGTGTTCCTGTATATTCTATCTTAACACTAGATTGTGTTTTAATAAAAATATTGGGATGTGTGAAATTTTAGGGGAATTGGATACACATTTCTCGTTTTACGAGTTTCATGGCTATTCAAAATTTTGACTCCTTGTGGGGAAGGTACTAGAAGGAGTGAGCCGATGTATTGCATCTTCAAACTAGACCTTCGGTTAATAAACATATTGTTATGTGTGAAATATGAAGAGAATCAGATGCTTACTAAATATAAAATATTGAGATGTGAAAAGCCTAACTGGAATTGGATGCTAATTTCCCGTTTTATGAGCTTCATGAATATTCAAAATTTTGACACTTTGTGGGAGAGGTACCAGAAGGAGTGTGCCGATATATCCCATCTTTACACCAGACCGTGGGTTAATAAGAATATTGGTATGTTTGAAATAAGAAGAGAACCGGATGCTTATTTCGGATTTTATAATCGCTGAGTTTAAATTAAATCGGATGCTTATATCGCGTTTAATGAGCTTAATGGTCATTCAAAATTTTAACTCGTTGTGGGGGAGGTATAATAAGTAGTGGTCCATTATATCGGTACTTTATACCAGATATTGTGTGTGGAAATATTAAGATGTGCGAAACTTGAAGAACATCGGACACATATTTCACATTTTATAATAGTTATATTTGTTGCAAATTGTGACCCTTTGTGGGGTGAATACCAGAAGGAGTGAGGAATAATATTCAGATTTGTGAAAATTGAAGAGAATTGGATGGTTATTTCGTATTTCATAGATCGACTCTAAATGTCCTGAAACTGAAACTGATTTGTTCCAAAGGGATCTAGGGTCTAAAATCGTTATTTCGATGAGGTACGTTTTGGCCGTATCAAAGTTATATATATATCCTCTCTAGCCATATGACTGAGGATATTATAAGTATTCTTGCTCGACAACTTCCCTAGTGGCGCCCAATGTGGCGTGAATGTTAAGAACTCCAGATTCTAACATCTGAGGACTATAATTCTCCACATAGGTCTCAGTGTCTCTTTTTATACCCCCCACACCTTCGTATAGTAACTCCCATATAAGGGTAACTCCCTATATTCGGTATTTTGATGATTTCAGCGATATTATTCACCAGTATTTGATCATATTTCGTATTTGAAGTTTCTAATGGATACTACAGTCTATGAGATCAAATTGGATATGCAGGTCCAGGTTTTCGTATCCAGTATTTTTATGATTTTAGAAGCATTTTTCAACGGTTTTTTTGTTTTTTGTTTTTCGTTTTTTTTTTTTTTTTTTTGGAAAATTTGAAAATTTCTTTGAAATGTTGGAGGGTATTCAAAGTTCGCCCCAATTAGTTTTATAGTAAAGAATATTGGCAGATAAATGTTCTTACTCCTGACTTTGTTACAGAGCTCAAAGTGATACAGTTGCATTTTAAAAGTAGTCCGCAGTTATGTTCAGTCATGAACAAAAAATGTAACAAATGGCGCCCAATGTTGATTTTTCTGTAGTTAAGATTGAACAAGTTAAAAAGCAGTAAGTTCGTCCGGGCCGAATTTTGAATACCCTCCACCATTGGGAATATAGCTGTTATATTGGGGTCTATACGACATGGACCTACACAGGCCTTGTTTGCCATAAGCCATTACCATATTGAAATTCGAAACTTGAAATAAATGGTGAACAATGTAGCCAAAATCATCAAAATATCGTATATAGGGAGGTACGGTTATATCGGAGCTGTGCGAAGACATGGACCAGCATAGACAATTTTCTGTCACAGACTATAGCATCCATAACGAACTTCAAATACGACATCTCAAAAAATTTCGTTGGGTATTGTACCTACCGAATATAGAGAGGTACTGATATATGGGGCCTATACGTAGACCTGTGCCTGCATATACAATTTTCTGTCACAAACTGTAGTTTCCATTACGAATACGTAATTTAAAACAATTCCGTTTAATAATGACGCTAAAATCATCAAAATACCGAATTTTGGAAGGTACCATTATATGGGGGCTATACGAAGACGTGGACCTGCACAGACAATTTTTGTCATAGGCTGTAGCACCCATTACGAATCTCAAATACCAAATTTGAAACAATTCCGGTGAATAATATAGCTAAAATCATCAAAATACCGAATATCGGGAGGTACCGTTATATGGGGGCTATATGAAAACGTGGACCTACATGGCCCATTTATTAACTTAACCTGTCTACTGGAAAAATAAACACGTGTGCAAAATTTTTGCCTTCTATCTCAATTCGTTCGAAAGATAGCGTGAGTACAACAGACATACGGACAGACAGACAGACAGACGGACATGGCTAAATCGATTTAGAATTTTACGCTGATGAAGAATATATATACTTTGTTGGGTCTGACATGAGTATTTCGAGGAGTTACAAACGAAATGACAAAGTTAATATACCCTCCATAGTATGGTGAGGGTATAAAAAAGCTCAGATTATAACATCTGGGGATCACTATTTAAAAACCAAACCGATACCACTTTATTTCTGTGGTATCCAAAACCCAGCAGATCGCCCATATAGCAGATCTTTGAATTGTTACCTGCAGAATAGACTTGGAACTCTGTGGAGGGATAACACTCTCTAACCACTCTCTCATCGATACAATGATGCATCATGTAGAACCCTCTCGACTTCATCACTTTATTTTAGAATTCCATCCCATTGTAAATTTAACTTATTTTTCTATCCTTTACCCAAGCATTCATGTTTTTTTCTTTTCACCCCTAATGAAATCCATAATTCCCAAGATAATATTATTATTAAATAATATTAAAATTTTAAATTCATTTTTAATATAATTTCATTAGCTAACCATCAAGTTGATTAAACGATAATTTTAAATTAATTACCGCAGAGTTTTTTTTTTTACTTTTGTTGTTTCTGTCACTTGCTGGCAAAGGTTTGATTAAAATATTCAATGACATTTCATACCACTCCCCCCGCCTGGGGGATGTTTATGCTATTTAATTGTTGTGTTATATAATAAATGTAATTAACAAATAAAATACATTTCTAGTTAAATTATAATTAATTAAAGTCACCAATCGATAATGACACAGATGACGGAATATATGGATTATTCCAGGAAATAATTCACTCGATGAGTTACGATATCACACACTCCAAGTGCATCTCAAAAAATGGAAGATATTCCTTTTCAAAGAGCTATCGAAATGTAAATTTGAAGAAATGGCAAAGCTTTGGGGTAGTTATAAACTGCAATCGGAGGAAAATATTAGATAAGATTTATATCCAATTCTGAATCGATTTCCAACAAATTTGGCGGAGGCATTTGTACATATTGTACCAAATAACATTGTTATAGTGTGCGTAATGCCCAGCTACTAGCAAGTGCCAGTTATTCCATCAGCGTCATCCTTAAAATTCAAGGTTTGTTCCAACAGTTCGTATTAGGCCGCCATACATATGATGGAGGGTATATCAAAATCGTCATTTCGTTTATAACCCTTCGAAATAATAATTTTAGACATAATAAAGTATACAGGGTGAGATGAAATAACTGCAACTAACTTCAGGCTACTGTCATTTCTAAGTCATTCGTCCGACAGCTGTTAAAATTATTCCAGTGACAGCTCATTATATTATTAACAAGCGTACAAAAACACTTTGGTGAGAATTGTCCAGAAAAAAAGTTATTCGCGATGGAATTCAAGCGTGATAGTGTGATTTCTTTATATTTGGCAGGAAAACCACAAGTGGTTATCGTTAGGGCACTCCAGCATTTAAATGTGAATAAATATTTTGTGTCTCGTACCATCGCTCGTTACCATGATACTGGTAGCGTAGCGCGACGTCAAGGAAGTAGACGGAAGAAAACAGCAACATCAGCAGAAATGGTTAGAAAAGTAAAGAAGCGACTTGATCGAAACCCGCGTCGCAGTGGCCAGTGGCCGAAAAATGGCTCGTGAGCTGAATATGTCGCAACATTCCATTCGGCAAATAAGAAAAGTGCAAAACTTACACCGCAACAGAAAGAAAGTAGACTCAAAAGAGCTAAAGAATTGCTTCGCTTGACCGAAAGTGGTGAACTGCCGAATTTGGTTTTCTCTGATGAGAAACCATTTGTTGTCCAGCAGTTTGTAAACAAACAAAATGATCGTGTTTACTTGCCAATGAGGTCAGGTAAAAATGTGCAACTTCGGTTGGTCACCAGAACTCAAGCGCCGGCCTTGGTGATTGTGTGAGCCACCATAACAGTCGATGTTTGTTCTCCGCTCGTATTAATCGACCGTGGTATCACAATAAATGACGAATGTTGTCGCGCAAATATTCTGGAGGGTGTATTAAATCCTTGGGCACGCAAACATATGCCCGCAACCTTGGACATTCCAACAGGCCTCAGCACCATCGTACTCAGCACGCGCCACCCAAGCATGGTTACAAAATGAGGAACCTCATTTCATTTCCAGCGCACAATGGCAACCAAAATCTCCGGATACCTATCCGTTGGACTCTTGTGTCTGGAGTATTTTGAAAAGCAAGGTTGGCACAAAATCGATCATCTCAAGCAAGCGCTTCTATTGAGTATTATGTCTGCAGGACTTTTGGTATTGAAAATGGGCCACATATGTCCACATTTTCGAATAGCCCCCATATAACGGTACCTGCCGATATTCGGTATTTTGTTGATTTTAGCGACATTATTCACCGGAACTATTTCAAATTTATTATTTGAAGCTCGTAATGAATACTACAGCATAAGACAGAAAATGGCCTATGTAGGTTCACGTCTTCATATAGCTCCCATATAACGGTTCCCCCCGATATTCGGTACTTTGATGATTTTAGCGACATTATTTACCGGAACTATTTCAAATTTCGCATTTGAAGTTCGTAATGGATATTACAGCTTGTGACAGAAAATTGTCCGTGCAGGTTCACGTCTTCGTGTAGCCCCCATATGACGGTACCTGCCGATATTCGGTATTTTGATGATTTTAGCGACATTATTTACCGGAACTATTTCAAATGTAGTATTTGAATTTCGTAATGAATTCTACAGCCTATGACAGAAAATTGTCCGTGCAGGTTCACGTCTTCGTATAGCCCCCATATGACGGTACCCCCAATATCCGGTATTTTGATGATTTTAGCGACATTATTAACCGGAACTATTTCAAATGTAGTATTTGAAGTTCGTAATGAATTCTACAGCCTATGACAGAAAATTGTCCGTGCAGGTTCACGTCTTCGTATAGCCCCCATATGACGGTACCCCCAATATCCTGTATTTTGATGATTTTAGCGACATTATTTACCGGAATTGTTTCAAATTTCGCATTTGAAGTTCGTAATGAATGCTACAGCCTGTGACAGAAAGTTGTCTGTGCAGGTTCACGTCTTCGTATAGCCCCCATATAACTGTACCTCACGATTTTCGGTATTTTGATGATTTTAGCGATATTGTTCTACGGAATTGTTTCTAATTTGGTATTTGAAGTTTGAAAGGAATACTACAGACTAAGACAGAAAATTGTCTTTGCAGGTCCATGTCTTCATATAGTCCTCATATAACGGTACCTCCCGATATGCCATATTTTGATGATTTTAGCGACATTATTTACCGGAATTGTTTCAAAGTTGGTACTTGAAGTTTTAATGGATACTACAGCCAAAAACAGAAAACGAGCCATGTAGGTCCACGTCTTCGTATAGCCACCATATTACGGTACCTGCCGATATTCGGTATTTTGATGATTTTAGCGACATTATTTACCGGAACTATTTCAAATTTAGTATTTGAAGTTCGTAATGAATATCACAGCCTATGGTAGAAAGTTGTCTGTGCAGGTTCACGTCTTCGTATGGCTCCCATATAACGGTACCCCTGATATTCGGTATTTTGATTAATTTAGAGACATTATTTACTGGAATTGTTTCCAATTTCGCGTTTGAAGTTCGTAATGAATACTACAGCCTATCACAGCCTATGATAGAAAGTTGTCTGTGCAGCTCCACGTCTTCGTATAGCCCCCATATAACGGTACCTGCCGATATACGGTATTTTGATTATTTTAGCGACATTATTTACCGGAATTATTTCAAATTTTGTATTTGAAGTTCGTAATGGATAATACATCCTATGCCAGAAAATTATCTCTGCAGGCTTATGACAAAAGTTGCGTATGCAGGTCCACGACGTCGTATAGACCCAAATATACGGTTACATTCGGTATCTTTAAGATTTTAACAGAATTTCTAATTCATTTTAATATTTTGAAAATTGCCAAATTTGTACCAAATGGTGGAGGGTATTCAAATTTCGTTCCGGCCGAACTTAGAGCTTTTTTACTTGTTGGCGTTCATTCAATAAAATTAAAAAAAAAAGAAAAATATATGGCGTTTGTCTTTGTTGCAGTTTTTTTTTTATTTCTCCCTGTATTGCTTCTTTTCCACATTCTTTTACAATTCCCTGTAATTTTTGAAAAAAAAAAAATAAAAATTTGGTCGCATTGTGTAATCATTTTAGTATTTTAATAAAATCAGTTGGAAAAATAATTGTAATACTCTCTCGAGCCTTTGAAAATATTTTTAAAATAATATAAATGATTGATCCGTCGGTTCTAAAAATTTTTCATAAAAATCCACTTTTGTCGTCTCTGGGAAATATTCCTAAAAACTTAAAAACTAGTCCTCACAATAATGTTTTTCAAAACGTTGTAAAAATATTTTAATAACTATGTTTGCCCATCAGAAAATATCTTTTACAAATCCAGGATATTTGCACTGGTTGTCCTTTTAAAATGTTCTTATTCTGGTGTGACTGAAGATCTAAGGCCCATTAAAATATGTTTCTAATTCCAGGAAACAAGTAAGCAAAGGCTATAGTCGAGCGAAGCCGACAATATGATAGCCTACGACACTGCAATGTGTTAGAAGCCCCCTAATGTCCAAATCCATCTCCGATGGTCCTAAGTCTCTTCTCAGGAAAAACTCTTTGTCGATTGGTTTCAAATTGTGTGATCAGGAAAATTGTTTGGTTTTTGGTTCTTTTGACCCCTAAATATTTTGAGACAAACTCCAAATGCAAGAGGCCCCTTCGTATCTCCAAATTTAGACTCCTGTATATGATTTGCTTGTCTGCAATATTTGGCTATATTCGTCAACGAAATCAGCATTAAGAAAAGTTCGCCTATTGTGTATTTTGGATTTCGCCTTAGCCATTTTCAGCGTTTCGGTGGAATGGAAATATTGGTATTTTTTCAAACAAAAGTAGTGGTCCATTCTACTCGCTGTCCCAAACTCTAACTTCATGCGTGATTTCGTGTCCTTAAGTTTATATTTGAGACCTTTAAATTGGCTGCGAAAACAGGAAAAATTTTAGTTGTTGGTCCATTTCAACCTCTTTCAACTTTATTTTTTAATATCCCGAACTCTTCCAAAAATCTATTTTCAAATCTATAAAAGTATTTATGTTTTTTTTCCATGAAATTCTATTGTAACTTTTACAAATTGGCTCATATTCGCTTAATTTTTTATCCATTTCCTTGCCTATTTCAAAATCACCATCCAACCCTATGTTAATCATCTCTATTAGCTTACATTTACAGTATTAATGTCGTATGTATGGAAAAAATGTGTGTGTATTTGTGCGCTATTCTTAGTAGAGACATAAATATACCGCAGGACTAGGGCTATAACCAAAAACCGGTAAATATCAACTGACCGATAATTATGCGGAATGATTGTTGTACAGACGACGCAGGGTCTGGGCATAAAACCTCACATTTAAATATCTATGTGTGTGTATGCGAGCGTTTTCATATTAAATGAGGTTTTCGGTTTCAACTTCAATTTATATAAGCACGCACACTAACATACCAATATATATGTAGAAGAGTATGCATGTGTGTGTTTATGCGGTTAATTCAAGTGCGACAACGAATAATTCGATTTCAATTTAACTAATTAGTTGACAATGAGTTATCGTTAAATACTACGACAACAACAACAACTATCATTTTAACGTGAGTGTGGCATACTACAAACTCACACACACACACATAGTAATGGTCACTTTTGAACCCATTAATGATATCGTGGTAATAGCAACGGACAACGCGTCATGTCTACGCCTATCTAGATACGTTGATGAGTATGTGTTCCATTGGCATTCAATATTGTGTGACTATCGTCATAATTACTTCAAGTCATCATTAACAGCATCATCGACATCATTATCGCCATCACCATCATCTACATCATCGTCATCATCATCGCCATCATCAGTGCCGCTGTTAATGATAAGTGTTTATTGCGGTGGGATTGTTAATCTTGATACATCTTTAGAATCAGCAGATTGATTTCAAATGAAATGAATTGAAATGTTTCGATTTGTTATACTTCCATGTAATCTCATGTAATGAGGGTTTGTGATATTCTCTTCGATGGTGGGGCATACAGTCACAGCTAAATAATTAACCGAGAGTGGTATCCTTTTCAAATTAATGAAAATCTGAGGGGAATCGCAAGGGGGGGGGGGGGGGGGGGGAGGGTGTAGTGACGTTGGGTTAACTTGGAATAAATTGAAAATATGATGGGGAAGCCAAATATGGCTACAATTAAAATGTGTGGAGGTGAAATATAGTAAATGCGGTCAGAAATTAATGAGAAATGGAAATCAAATTCTTTTCTGTTTTATGTCAAAAGTTCTGGTTTACTCATGCCTAGAAGAAATCGCAAAGGTCCGGTTGTGGGTTAAGCAAAAATATATTTCAAATATCTACCAAATTTATGATTTTGAAGTTTTATTAAGAATATGTTTTTCTTACGGATATGAACGCCATAATCGTAGATTTATGAGGAAGCTACTTATTAATATCAGCTACTTATTTCAATTTTTAGGAATATTTTTGAGGACATTTGTGGATTTTAAGCATATGTTTTTTATAGACAATAAGAAATATCATCTTGAATAATATTTAAGCACTAGCAGAGCTATAATCTTAAATTTTTAGGTAACGATTTTTTGAAAATTTAATGTATGATGTTGGTTTTGGAAATGTGTGATAAGGGGGTGTGGATGTAAAAATAATATTTTTTAAAGAACAATTACACCAATAAACCTGGATTTTTATTTTTAAGAATATTTGTAAGGAAGATTTTTTCAAGGGTCAATGCAAAAGAATTTTTCATGAACTAATAGACCAATAGGTGTTGATTTTTAATTAAAATATTATTTTCAAGGACCAATGGGTGTGTATTTAAAAAATATGTTTCTAAGGGCCAATAAACGTGTATATTAAAATAATCTCTTTTAAGGACCAGGGAACGTGGATTTTTAAAAAAAATATTTTTTCAAGGGCCAAAAGACCTATGGGCGGGGATTTAAAAAAAAACTTTTTTAAGGATAATAATAAAGGCGGATTATTAAGTAATATTTTTTTTTTTTTTTTTTTTTTTTGTTGCAAAATCGTCAGGCAAAATCCCATTATTGTTGTTTTTATAAAAACAACGTTTGTTTATGAGTGGAGAACGATGGTAATGTTTACCAGGGGGTAAGGCAGGGAATACCTAGGTTTCGGAAAGAGCCACCAATCCTCATCAGTTCCCTTGTTTCTTGTCTGGGATATTCTCCCCAGAAGTTATTTTAAAAATAACTTCTATGACAAAAAACATTTTTTACCCAAGTGACGAGATCGTAAGCTCAATAGAAGAGAAACAAAATAATTACATAAAACTAAAATTCTTTTGGAAAATCTTCTAAATCTTACAACCGCACTTATAAACATTTACATCTTTCTCCACTTGTTATGCTTTCGTTCAACCTGAAGTAAGTAACATAACCATGTAAGTTTGTTTTGTCTGTTACAACAAAAACCCCTTCGTCGACCGTTTTTTCACGGACCAATATACCAATGTGAGTCGAGTTTTAAAACATATGTTTTCGAGGACCAATGAACGTGGATTTTTAAGCTGGATTTTTAAAATAATATTTTTTCAAGGACTAATGGACGTGAATTTTTATCAAAATAGTTTATCAAGGACCAATGCGCGTGGAATAAAGACAAATAGACTAATAAGCGTGGATTTACAATAAAAATGTTCTCAAATACTAATAAGCGGGGATTTAACAAAAACCCTCATTTTTTTTCCAAAGACCAATAAATGTGGATTTTTAAAAAAATATTTTTTCAAGGACCAATAAACGTGGATTTTTAAAAAATATTTTTTCAAGGACCAATAAACGTGGATTTTTAAAAAATATTTTTACAAGGACCAATAAACGTGGATTTTTAAAAAATATTTTTTCAAGGACCAATAAACGTGGATTTTTAAAAAAATATTTTTTAAGGACCAGTAAACATGGATTTTTAAAAAATATTTTTTCAAGGACCAATAAACGTGGATGGGTTTTTAAAAAATATTTTTTCAAGGACCAAAAAACGTGGATTTTTAAAAAAATATTTTTAAGGACCAGTAAACATGGGTTTTTAAAAAATATTTTTTCAAGGACCAAAAAACGTGGATTTTTAAAAAAATATTTTTTAAGGACCAGTAAACATGGATTTTTAAAAAATATTTTTTCAAGGACCAATAAACGTGGATTTTTAAAAAAATATTTTTTAAGGACCAGTAAACATGGATTTTTAAAAAATATTTTTTCAAGGACCAATAAACGTGGATTTTAAAAAAATATTTTTTAAGGGCCAAAAGACCTATAAAAGTGGATTTTAAAAAATAAAAATAAATAAACGTATATTTTTAAAAAATAGTTTTTCAAGGACCAATGGACGTGGATTTAAAAAAAAAAAAATTTCAAGGACAAAAGACGTGGATTTTAAAATATTTTTTCAAGGACCAATGAATGTGGACCAATAAACGTGGCTTTTTAAAAAATATTTTTTCAAGGACCAATGAACGTGGCTTTTTAAAGAATATTTTTTCAAGGATCAATAAACGTGAAATTTTAAAGAATAGTTTTTCAAGGACCAATAAACGTGGATTTTAAGGAATATATAGATATAGATTTTGGATTTTATAAAGAATATATTTTCAAGGATGAATAGTAAAATGGACGTGGATTTTTACAAAAATATATTTTCGACGACCAATAGGCCAATGGGTGTGGATTTGAAAAAATAAATGTTTTCTCAAAGACCAATAGGCCTTTAAAAAATATTTTTTCAATGACCAAAATTGTAATGGGCCTGGATTTTTAAAAAAATATTTTTTCAAAGACCAATTTTGCAATGGGAGTGGAATTTAAAAAATATATATATTTTTTCAAAGACCAATTTTGCAATGGTCCTGGATTTAATATTTTTTTTCAAAGACCAATTTCGCAATGGGCTTAGTATTTTAAAAAAATATATATATTTGAAGAACCAATGAGCGTAGATTATTGAAAAAATATTTTGTTTAAGAAAAAGGACCAATTGACTTGGATTTTTGAAAAAATATTTTTTTAAGAAAAAAAAAATCATAAAGGACGTGAATTTTTAAAAAAATATTTTTAAGGTCCACTGGACGTGGATTTTTGAAAAAAAAAAAAATAAATTTAATGGACCCTGGGCATGGATTTATAAAAAAAATATTATTTTAGTGCCCATTGATCGCGGATTTAGAAAAAAAATATTTTTTAAGGGACCAATGGTCAAGACCCTTAGATATATAAAAAAATCCGGAATTGTTTTTATATGGGTGCTACTACGAGACATTGATCTACATTGAACATTTTCTACAAGAAGCGTTTCTGCCCCCTTCTATACCAATCTGTCAAAAAGGGCGGTTGATACTGGAAATAACTGATTTTAAATAGCTGCCTCGGCTTGCAATGTAGTAGCAGTATTTCACCATTGACTTCAAGAATATTGCCCTTTAAAGTGGAAATTATCTGTGGCTTTTCGGTGCAACACTGTGTCGAATCACAGCTCCGAGGTGTCCAAACAATATCAGCTCTGCGGCTGATAATGCCTTAAAAACGGTGTCTGAAAGCCCAGATTTTGATCTAATAATCGAATACTATCACTTCCTCTTGGAATTTCCCATCCCCCAGACCATGACCCGAAAAAATTTCTTTTTTTTTTTTTTTTTTTGAAAGTCTATCAGTTTTATAATCGTGTGTATTTCACGGATTATATCTACAATAATTTACATTTTAATAATTTTCTAGGTCTATATTAGCTACGATTCTGGAATATTTGAGAAATATTTCTATCGAAGCTATAATTTTGAAAATAAAAAGAATTAATTACCTCAAGTGCATGGATCGCTAATTTTTAATACATTTTTCAAGAATCGTCTGAGTTATGATAAAGGACCAGTAGAGCTGTAATCATGATTTTTTTCCAAATATTTCCCAATGATATCCTCTTGCTCTATCTGCTTTATACACTTTTTACATTATAAGATCTTCCATTAATTTCTTTTTTTTTTTATTTTTTTTCAGTTATCTCAAAAAATGCTATCAAAATTTCAACCAATTTATATTATCGAAATTCAGTGAAAGTTCATTGCCATCGCGTTGCAAAAGTGTTTTCCCTTTCAACCCATCCGATGTAAAGAGATCTACACTCTCACATATATATCGGCGAAGAGAGCTCGGAGTGTTTTAAAACAAAATTTCGATACTGTGATAATTAAACAAACCAAAAAGTTCATAAAACCAAAAAAAAAAAAAAAATATTCGCTAAATAAATGCTGGCCAAAAATTTGCGTGTAATTAAAACAACAAGCCACAAAAAATAAAAACAAAATTCACAAACATCCAACAACCAACCAGCAAAACAAACAACCAAATCTAACTCCAATAAAAACACCATTTAAATTCAACACCATTCGACGGAGCAGCAACAAACTTGGCCGTTTGGGGAATAGAGAAATTATCATTTCGACAAAAACAAATAATAAAACGCGTTCGCCATCATCATCATGCTGCAATCTATGAAATTGCGTACAGATCAACTTTCCGATGCAAATAGTAACAGCAGCAGCAACAACAACAACAACGTCAGCAGTGCCAGTAATACCAATAGCAACACTAACGCCGGAGTAGTAATGGTGGACAATGGTCTTGGCACAACCACAGCAACATTAAATCCTAGCCAACTTTACACAGCCACCAACAGCAACAACAACTCCGGGACATTGTCAGCACCTGTTGCCCGAATTGTGGCAACACCGGGGGCGGCAGCACTTGCTGCAGCTCATGCTAATGGACTTGGTGTAGTTGTTTACGCTAATAACACTAACAACACAAACAGCGCCAGCAACAACAACAACATCATTGGCAATGGCGACAGTAATGTTGGCGGCATTGGCGTTGGCATTAACAATAACAATAAACATATGATGATGGTAAACAATAATCATTTAAATAATCTACAACAACAGCAACAACAACATCCCCTGCATCAACAGCTACATCAGTATCAGACCAAGTATTTAGAGACTGCCATTGCTGCGGAGACAACAGCATCGGCGGCCACAATTAATTCAACCAAAGTTACAACATCGTCGAAAACTTTTCATCCCTATTCGCGTCCTCCACCGCCCACAGCAGCAACAGCAGCAGCATCGGCAGCTGCCACACCGGCTTTGTGCTTATCGTCCTTTGGCTATGCCACACAAATAAATTCCAACATTGGGAATTTAAAAACAAATTCTGCTACAGCTGTGGAGACTGCAACAAACAACAACAGCAACAATAGTAGTAATAATACAAACACCTCTCCAGCATCAAGTGGATTATTAACTTTCCCAGTGCCACCAACAACATCATCGTCGACAACAGAATTATCATCACAGTTTCCAACAGCTACACAAACATCGTCAGGAACTTTATTAGCCAGCAGCAACAACAATAATAACAACAACAGCATGGAACATCAGCAACAGCACCACCAATCCTCAGAAACTAATCCGTAAGTTGAACATGAATCCAATTTTTGAAATATTTAAGTAGAATGTAGCGGTTTTTATCAAAACAAAAAATTAGACAGACAAAAACAAAGGTAATATTTAGGGGATATATTGACTTTGACAGTTCTTACATCTATAGAAGAGACCTTTTATATATAATACTAGCTGAACCCGGTGCGCTTCGCTACCCTTTTGATTTGATATGCATTCAAAATTTTATATATGAATATTTGTTGGTTAAAAAAAATATATATGACAAATTTTAAAAACGTAATTATTGTAATACCTTTATGCATAAACAAACAAATAGCTCGGTCTACCAACCCGTGAACATGCCAGGAACAGCTGACCTACTTTCTTCATGGAGCTATGGGAGCTATATCCAAATTTTAACCAATTTCTTATTAATTTGTCAAACTTATTATTGTTACCAAATTCTGCCACACATTATGAATTTCATTGGAATCGGACATACATATCGTGTTTGGTGCATAATATACATGAATCGGCCGAAATATGCTCGTATATATAGGAGCTATATTCAAACCTCAACCGATTTCAATATTATTTAGCAAACTTTTTTTGCTACCAAATTTCGTCTCTCTTTCGTCTTCATAGGAATCGGACGTACATATCGCATTGGGTGCATCAAATTGTAAAATCGGCCGAAAATAAATATGGGATCAATATTTAAATCTGAAACTATTTCAATATAATTCGGCAATTTTATTTTCTAATCAAATCCCGTCACTCATGCCAAATTTCATTGGATTCGGACATACGTATCGTGTTTGGTGCATCAAATAAACGAAACCGGCCGAAAAAATATATGGGATCTATATCCAAATCTGAACCGATTTCAATATAATTTGGCAAATAATTTGTTTGGTCAAATTGCATTGCACATTCAAAATTTCACTAAAATGTGGCGCACACGGCGTGTTTAATGCATCAAATACATGAAATCCGCCGAAAATAGAATTTTGGCAAATTTATTTCTGTTTCAAATACCGCTACGCTTTCCAAATTTGGAGACTGTTTCTGTAATCTATCAATAGATATGTGCATATAAAATCTAAATTTTTGGGAGGTACCTCCGATTCTGATGCCATATCTCCAGTTCCAAGTGGAATATCAAAAATTTATATAGCCTATGTTACTTTCAGGCGATGTTGTAGAAAACATGAAAATTTTCAGAAAAATCTGTTCGACGGTTTTCGAGTCCATAAATTACAAACATACATACAAAAATGTTCATCTTTTATAGATATATAAGATAATCGCGTAACAGAACAGGGGTTCTGACAGAGATACCTGTCACAAGTGGCTTTTTATCTAGGGATCTTCTACTTGCGAAAGAAATTTCAAATCCCTTCATAAGAGGACCTTTCTAAGTTCTTATAAATTCTCCAGGGTTCACAGGCCACAAAATTTAAGGCCCCTTTATATATATACATTTACAGGGATCTCAATACAAAATTTCAAAAATCCACCGTCATCCTAAGACAAACTGTTCCAAATTTAGTACCATTTCGTACAGTTGTCACACTCTCATAACAAGTTTTAGAATTTTTGGTAATCCTTATGATAGAATTTTCAGATACCTCTTGGTACATCTATCCTGCGCCCTATCAATGATTCTAATTTCATATTCCAGATTTATGTCCAATTCTGTTTGTCCAATACAAATTATTAAATTTTTAGTTCATTTTAATTTTTTTCGTACCCTTTTAGTACAAGTTTCCAAAAACCCAGCCTGATCGCCAACATAGCATCACTGGTTATTTTTTAACTATTCTCCCCCAGCATTTCGTAATTGTAACGGAGTATTAGCCATTGGTGTCGTATTTCTATTTCTCTTAAACTGTGAAATATAAATTTGCTTCTCTTTGGAACAAGCATTCACTAATTCCACAGCTCATTGGTTGTTAAGTTAACAATATTATTGTGAATTGTTCCGACTCTGGATGGGGTTCTGTATTAAGGACGATGTACTTTTTCCAAGCAATATGAAAGAAGTATTTTTTAATGGGCCAAACATTTTTATTCCCTCTGTATTTAATCATTTTCATACTCTCCCCCATACCATGGAGGGTATATTAACTTTCTCATTCCGTTTGTTACTCCTCGAAATACTCATCTCAGACCCAACAAAGTACATATATTCTTGAACAGCTTAAAATTCTATGTCGATCTAGTGATGTCCGTCTGTTTGTCTGCATGTGTGTCTGTCTGTTGGAATCACGCTATCTTTGGGACGAATTGAAGAGAAGGCTAAAATTTTGTATTTTGTCAGTGGGCAGGTTAAGTTCGTAAATGGGCCATGTCGGGGCACGTTTTCATATAGCGTCCATATAACGGTACCTCCCAATATTCCGTATTTTGATGACTTTCGCTTAATTTTTTTTACCGGAATTTTGTAAATGTCCAAAGTTTGTAATAGATACTACAGCCAATGACAAAAAATCGTGTATGCAGGTCCACGACTTCGTATGGCCTCCATATAACGATACTTCCCTATATTCAGTATTTTGATGATGTTAGGGAGCTTGTTCTCCAGAATTGTTTTAGATTTCGTATTTTATGATCGTAATGGGTATGACCGAAGATTGCCTATGCAGCTCCAAATCTTCGTATAGCCCCTATATAATGATATTTCTCGATATTTGGTATTTTGATGGTGTTAGCGACATTATTCACCGGAATTGTTTCAAATTTCGTATTTGAAGTTTGGAATCGGAACTACAGGCTATGACAAAAAATTACTTATGAATCTTTGTATAGCCCCAATATAAGGATTTTTTTGAGAAATATTTTTCCACGAATTTTTTTTTTTAATTTTTCAAGTTTCTTCAAAATGGTGGATGGTGTTTAAAGTTCGGCCCGGGGAACTCCACTCCCACATGTTTCAATATTTTGACCTAATTTTTTTGCATTTCTCATTTTCAAAATATTTACTATCGATTTACATTTATAATAACTCTTTGGCGACAAAAAGTTAAGGGTCCCTCTTGGAAAATGTTATTCCGATTCACAGGGTGTATTTCCTATTTAAACTTGTTTCCATTGAGCTACTCATCAACATCTTAACAAACCAATGTCAGATACAGGTCTCTCCCAACTTTATTGAAATGAAAAGTAATTGTTTTCAAATAAAAGTATTTATAGACAAATTATTTATAATATGCAAAGAGACTTTTTGAGTACCTGCCGTACTACAAATGCAAATACTTGCATTTGTAAGAAATTTTCCGATTCAAAAAAAAAAAAAAAAAAGAAAGAAAACACCAACCTCCCATAAAGTTTAATTTCGTCTAACTTGCATTAACATTCAATTTGAATGCATGAAATATGAATAAATAAAATTTGGGTTTTGGCCATATTTTGATATTGTCATCATACAAACTGGAAAATTATGCAAAACCGCAATCAGCGAGCAAGAGATGCGAAGCAACAACAAAAAAAAGAGGAAGAAAACGGATGACAATATCCTGCGGTAATATTTCTCACTTAACCACCATTCCCCTTCTCCCCACCACTACCATCCCTTTTGGGGATTCATCCCACCTAAGCAGTTACTTATCTTAGCAGCTGAAAGCGCAGACCCTCGACTTTTTCACGCCCTGGGGTTAAAGCTCTTAACGACTGCAGGTAAAATCGTTTTTCATACTTATGCCAACATTATTCCGTCTAGATTCCAAATTTATATCATTCATGGAACATTTGCTGGAAGTTTTTGTATTTTTTATTCCGTGTTCCTCTTTTTCCAATGGGAGGGGAGTCCTTTTTCCTATTACCATGCGGGACATCGCCAACACAAAAAAAAAATCCCCAAATTCATGGCTCGAAATGAAATCATAAAAAATAAAGGTGTAACGACGGATTTTTTCTTCAGCTCACTCCAAATCCTAACACAGCAATGTGTATCCTATGCTTCGCATTCTTCTTTTTTTTCTTCTTGTGGCTGTCACAAAAGATGCCGAAAATTGAATTTTTATGTTTAACATAAAACAATTTTTATGCAAATTATTAATCCATCCATAAGTTGATGAAACCTAAAAAAAAAACGAACACGGAATCGTCGTGGGCGGGCCAAGCAATCAAAGCAAATCGTAAAAAAATAACTGGAAACGGTTTTATTTGTCAAAACTTAAGGTAAGTGATGGGCAGCATTTGCATTTCGGATGAGGGCGGCGGTTTGTGAAGTTTCGTCCAAGTACATTACAGGTCCTAAAATTTAAATGTTGAAAGGAAGTGAGGATTTATCATGATTGTTCAAAAATAAAAAAATTAAATCTCCTAGAAGAGCAATAATTTTTTGATGGAAATCCCAAGGTATATTGTCAATAACTAAATTTCTTACATATATTACTTAAATAATAGAAGACCTAACAAAAGAGAATCAAACCATCACATTAAATTATATTTCAAGAAATTATGGTATTTTTTTTTAAAGGCCATATGACTTTTTCTCCTAGTGTAGCTATGGGAATCTCATAATACAATCAATCAACCTTCAATGGAAGAAAATTCGGTTTTCTGTTAGAAAATTCTCTTGTTTTTTAGAGTATCTCTAATTGGTCTCTTAACGGATCTCGAGTGTTCCGAATGCACATCCTCTGGTCCTACACCAGTGTTGCTGATCTCCACATATCTTTTCAAGGAAGACATTCAAACCTTTAAATGTTTCATGGATTCATAACTTCTTCATGGTCTCTTTAAAGTTACACTGACTCACACCTCGTCGAAAATACTCCCATGTCTGTATACTGTCGAAAAAGTACCTAGACAGCACCTCATCTATAACAACCCTGTGCCCATCACATCATCTATACCAGCTAGGAGCAGTCTCGAACGAAAATCATTGATTAGACAAGGCAAGAGGGTCTCCCACCACTACTAATGCATATATTGTGAGCAAGGCTGATCTATACATATATACCTGATGCAATAATCTCATCTATTCTCACACCATGGTTCCCATAAAATTCTTGGTTTCGGATCTTATAAATGTTTGTAAAACAGCACTGAACATCATATTTTCTTTAAATACTCTCCACCTTAGCGCCGGGAGAGAGTCACACTCTTGTATTATCCCAATTTAGTTGACATTGCCCTTCTCTAGCCTTTATCTTGCCTTTAAACTCCCTTTAACTCTTACGTGACCATTATAGGATTTACATAAGGGCCGGGAAGAGGTTCGCTTTTCTATGCTCTCCCAATTTTGTTACTCTCTGTTTGATTGAGCGTGTGGAGAGAAATACGCTCATCGAAGGCACGAGTGCCCGAATTGTCTTGGCCCTGATTTATACAATCTCTCTAGGTCTCGGCGGTCTTTTGGCCATCAGCCCAGACCAAAAAGACTCCCTAAAATTAAATTCGACCATAAATGCAGTTCGCTAACAAAAATGTCTTCAAAAATCTATTGTCATTATATCTCACTTTCTGGACAGTCGGTTAGTCAGCTCGTCTACGGCAAGGCTCAATCTCTGGCCAGCCGGCTAGTCAGCTCGTATATGATAACCGCCAGCCAGCTAGTCAGCTCGTCCATGATAAAACTCTCTGGCCAGTCGGCTAGTCAGCTCGTCTATAAAAAGACCCTCTGCCCATCTAGCCAGTCTGATCGTTTGCAACATGAGTCTTTAGCCATCAAGCCGGCTTGGTCGTATATGACAAGACACTATGGCCAGCAAGTCAGACAGCGTGTCTGTCTCAAGCCTCTCTGGCAGAGAGCCAGTTAGCTCGTCTATAGCAAGACTCATTCGTCTATGACAATACACCGTTGCCAGTCAACTCGTCTGTAGAGACTCACTTTCCGAAGACAGTCCGTATATAGAGACTCCTGGTCCGACAACAGTTCCACTATAGAGTGACTGATGGCCTTCGGCTCGTCTATTGACACTCCCTGGCCTTCAGCTCGTCTATTGACACTCCCTGGCCTTCAGCTCGTGTCTGGAGACGCACCGGACTTCAGCTCGCCTCTAGAGACTCCCCGGACTTCAGCTCTCCTCTGGAGACTCCCTGCCCTTCAGCTCACCTCCAGAGACTCCCTGGCTTTCAGCTCGTCTATTGAGACTCCCTGGCCAGCCATCTCATCTATTGAGACTCCCTGGCCAGCCATCTCATCTATTGAGACTCCCTGGCCAGCCGTCTCATATATAGAGACTCCCTGGCCAGCCATCTCATCTATTGAGACTTCCTCGCCTTCAGCTCGACTATTGAGACTCCCTGGCCTTCAGCTCGTCTATTGAGACTCCCTGGCCTTCAGCTCGTCTATTGAGACTCCCTGGCCTTCAGCTCGTCTATTGAGACTCCCTGGCCTTCAGCTCGTCTATTGAGACTCCCTGGCCTTCAGTTCGTCTGTTGAGACTCCCTGGCCTTCAGCTCGTCTATTGAGACTTCCAGCCCCTCAGCTCGTCTATTGAGACTCCCTGGCCTTCAGCTCGTCTATTGAGACTCCCTGGCCTTCAGCTCTATTGAGACTCCCTGGCCTTCAGCTCGTCTATTGAGACGCCCTGGCCTTCAGCTCGTCTATTGAGACGCCCTGGCCTTCAGCTCGTCTATTGAGACGCCCTGGCCTTCAGCTCGTCTATTGAGACGCCCTGGCCTTCAGCTCGTCTATTGAGCTCCCTGGCCTTCAACTCGTCTTTTGAGACTCCCTGGCCTTCAGCTCGTCTTTTGAGACTCCCTGGCCTCCAGCTCATCTATGGAGACTCTCTGGCTTTCAGCTCGTCTTTTGAGACTCCCTGGGCTTCAGCTCGTCTATTGAGACTCCCTGGCCTTCAGCTCGTCTATTGAGACTCCCTGGCCTTCAGCTCTATTGAGACTCCCTGGCCTTCAGCTCGTCTATTGAGACGCCCTGGCCTTCAGCTCGTCTATTGAGACGCCCTGGCCTTCAGCTCGTCTATTGAGACGCCCTGGCCTTCAGCTCGTCTATTGAGCTCCCTGGCCTTCAACTCGTCTTTTGAGACTCCCTGGCCTTCAGCTCGTCTTTTGAGACTCCCTGGCCTCCAGCTCATCTATGGAGACTCTCTGGCTTTCAGCTCGTCTTTTGAGACTCCCCGGTCTTCAGCTCGTCTATTGAGACTCCACATCATCCAACTTGTCTATTAAGACCATTCATAAGCAGATTCTCTTTCCACTACACCAACTGTTCTTTCACTCATTTATTCAATAATTACAGAGCAACAATGAAGAACTGCTGGAAAAACAAACCCCTCTCCCCCGCTCTCCAACAACTCATTGGTAATGTGGCCAGCACTTTCAAAATTATAATGACATTTCTCATTAACATTATTAATTATGAATGACACTTTTGTAAATTGTTGATAACTGTTGTTGTTGTTGATGTTGTGGCGGTGGCCGTTTGGTTAACCACTTAGCTACACTTTAAGGAAGAAATATGTCATAATGACAATGTTTGTGTTGGTGTTGTTGCTGAGAACCCTAAAGATGGTGTCGTGTTGTTTTCCATAATTTTTCATGAAGTGGACGAACACAAAAATGATGGACAGCCCAAGGAAACAGACCTGGGTAAAAACGATGAAGAAGAAACACATTGACAGGTATATTGACAATTCAATATTAGTGATGACCAAACTGGGACGCATATGCACACACACCCGCTCAACTGCCGACTGACCGGCCATATGCATGAGTTTGAAAGAGAAAATGGAAAAATCCTTGTACCGATGTCAGTAGATGTCCAGGCACAACCACACATTGTCTAAGTTTACTTTCTGCTGCTTGGGTTATTGACGACCAGTCGACAAGCAAGCAGCAGGTCAAAGGCACACTTATCACACCGACACACTTGTAATGGCAGAAGCAGAAGCAGCAGCAACAACAACGACGAGGACGACGACAATGCAAAAAAGGGGGAAAAACTGAAAAAGCTATTGAAATATAAGTGGCACCACTAACAAGGACAACAATCTTACCGCTACTACGACTACTACATGGGCATTGACGACAACTACTACAGCAACAACACCGAAGACAACGTTGACAATGACAACAACAGAAGCATACCAAACAAAGAAAGCCTGCCCGCCTGCCTGCCTTCCCCAACAACAAACAACCCCAGAGAGAGAGAAAGAAAAAAGAACGTTAAAAATAGAGTAAAGCCAACTGAAACAATCAACACCCCTGACATGGTTTACACCCACAAACTCAGCATGACCTGAATGTAAAAGTTTCCCAGTAAAATATACATTGTAACACCTTTAGTTACGCCTTACCTCTCTGTGTGTATGTCGATCTATCTGGATGGGTGTCTTTTCTTTTTTTGGTTTTTTGTTCTAGGCCAGCTGGGATTTTTCCATGAGAATATTCACATCCGGCCAGCCCAACTAAGACACCATGTTAAATAAATTTAAGAATTTAATTTGTATAAAGGAGGATTTAAGAATTAACAAGGACAACAAGTAATAAAAGGGAGAGGGGAGAGAGAATGCCTCAAATTTGAAGGTACCTAAATAGCTTGTGCTCGGCTGTATTACCACCGCTCCTATAAACAGGCCATTATCTTCCAATGAAAAGCCCATCACCTTTCAATTAAGACGACCTTTAAGCTCGTCTATAAAGAAGGCCTCCAAGCTCGTCTATAAATAGCTTATCAGCCAAGCTGCTTCTATTAAGCCGACCTCAAAGCTCGTCTATAAAGATGAACTCTAAGCTTGTCTTTGGAGGGACCTTTTCATCAACTCGTCTTTGGAGATACCTGCTCATCAACTCGTCTTTGGGGAGAAAAGCTTCATCTCTTTTACCATTACCCTGGCCTTCAGCTCGCTTCCAACGACAGCCTAGCCTGGCCTTCAGACCGCCTCTAGAGGCCCCCTGGCCTTCAGCTCGCTTCCAACGACAGCCTGGCCTTCAGCTCGCCTCTAGAGGCTCTCTGGCCTTTAGCTCGTCTATAGAAACTCCTTGGCCTACAAGTCGTCTATTGAGTCTGTCTTGCGTCCAGCTCGTCTAATGAGACTTTATGATCTTTTACCCGTCTCTAGAGACCCCCTGGCCTGCAGGTCGATTCTATAGACTCTCTGGCCTTTAGCTCGTCTATAGAGACTCAAAGGCCTTCAGTTTGTCTATAGAGTTTCAATGGCCTTCCGCTCGTCTTTATAGACCCCCTGGCCTGTGCTCGCCTCTAGAAACTCCCTGGTCTTCAGTGCGCCTCTAGAGACCGCCTGGCCTTCAGCTCGATTCTATAGACTCCGTGGCCTTCAGTGCGCCTCTAGAGACTCCCTGGCCTTTAGCTCGCCTCTAGAGGTTCCCTGGCCTTCAGCTCACCTCTAGAGGTTCCCTGGCCTTCAGCTCACCTCTAGAGGTTCCCTGGCCTTCAGCTCACCTCTAGAGGTTCCCTGGCCTTCAGCTCACCACTAGAGGTTCCCTGGCCTTCAGCTCACCTCTAGAGGTTCCCTGGCCTTCAGCTCACCTCTAGAGGCTCCCTGACCTTCAGCTCGGCTATAGAGACTCTATGACCTTCTACCCGTCTTTAGAGACCGCCTGGCCCGCAGCTCGATTCTATAGACTCAAAGGCCTTTAGCTCGTCTATAGAGACTCAAAGGCCTTCAGTTCGTCTATAGAGTTTCAATGGCCTTCCGCTCGTCTTTAGAGACCCCCTGGCCTGTAGCTCGCCTCTACAGACTCCCTGGCTATTAGCTCGCTTCTAGAGACTCCCTAGGCTTCAGTGGGTCTCTAGAAACTCCCTAGCCTTTAGAGCGCATCTAGAGACTCCCTGGCCTTTAGCTCGCCTCTAGAGACTTCTGGCCTTCAGTGCGCCTCTACAGACCCTCTAGCCTCCGGCCTTGTCTCTTGAGACTCCCTTTGCTTCAAGTTCGTCTATTGAGAATCCCTATCACCCAGCTCATCTTTTGAGACTCCCTGGCTTTCAACTCGTCTATTTAGACTCCCTGGTATTCAGCTCGTCTATTGAGACTTCCAGGCCTTCAGCTCGTCTATTGAGTCTGTCTTGCATCCAGCTCGTCTAATGAGACTCCTAGCCTTCAGCTCGTCTATTGAGACTTCCTGGCCAGCCAACTCGTCCATAGAAAATCCCTGACCAGCCAACTCGTCCAATAAGACTCCCTGGTCTTCAGCTCGTCTTTTGAGACTCCCTGACCTCCATCTTGTCTATAAAACTCCATTTCGTCTGTGAGCTTGTCTGTAAAAACTTGTTGGTCCATCAGCTCCGTCCAGCTTTGCCATGGTGGCTCTCTGGGTCATTAGTACCGTTATAAGAAATCCCTTCTCATTCATCTAGTCTATAAGGACTCCCTAGCCCTCATCTTCACCTTCTGATTACCCTGTTCCTTTAGAGTTCTTATTTCGTTCAAAATGAGTTTTATTTCAAAATATGTTGCCTTATGTTGCCCCAACCCGATAATATCAAATTACAAACTTAGCTCCCAATTACACACAACTTCCATTTATAACGACTGCATAAGCTACTCAACTTTCAAAGAAGATTTCCTGCCGAAAAAGCAAAACTTAATTACATCGACATTACAAACCTCGAAATTAAAACATTTATCTTTTTGACTTTTCCACTAGACATTTCTTCCATTCAGGCAGCCAGTCATCCAGCCATCCGTCCATGCATCCACCCATAGACATGCAAATAGCCGTAACATCTTAATTTTCATGATATCATTTCAATGGCTCTGTCCTGTTCTCACAATGTGCTCCTTATCTGCTTGATGGCATTTTCCACACTCTAAGTAAACAATAACAATGCTCGCTATATTTTCTCTTTTACATCAAACGTTAATATGTCAAGTTATCTCCTCGGCTCTGCCCGCTCTGCCCGCTCTCTCCATCCACCTCTAATGGCATTTATTTTGACATTTGTGTCCATTTCATAATCATATTTAGGAAAATAATGTACCCTCAAATTAAGTTCTAAGAAAACATATAAAATACGCCAAGCACGACAAACAGTTAAAGAGCATTACTTTGTCGTGAGATTCGTATCCTTAGAGAGGAAGAGCGAGGGCAGTGGATATATTTTCCTTGTGTACGTGAACATCTTAAAGCCAACATTATTTTAGGCCAAATATTAGCAATGGTTCGAGGCATCCTCTAAATTTTTGTTGCCTTACATTTGGGTAAACATTTGATGACACGCTTGTTGCCTTTGGTTGTGCGACAGCAGTGGTTAGTTCGAAGTTCGTTAGAGGCTTGTTGTTCGTGCCGCTGTTGTTGTGATAGCTATTAACTTTAAAGCGTCTGTGTTTGCATAGTAAGTTCCATTCATCTACTTTTGATTTCAGCGCAAACAAGTGGAGGGTACATCAAAGTTAGGTATGATTGTTGGAGATGGGGGAGGGAAAATGTAGCATTACGTTATTAACCTTCACGTTGTTGAGGGGGTCATTTTGGGAAACTCTGTTTTTTTTTTTTTTTTTTTTTTTGTATTTATAACTGGACTCCCTGTTATTTCAGATGTCCTATAACGGTTCCATACAGCTTGTCTATCGAGATACAAAAATTACCCTGAAGCCTATGAATGTACTCATTGGCCCTCGATCCAGTCAGACTATCTATAGACTCACTGGAATTCCCCTGCCATCCAGTCTATGGAAATACTCACTGTGACTCCCCCACCAACTTGTTTCAGCTCCTTTCTGCCAGCTCCATGGCATTCAGTTTATCTCATCTATGGATACCCCCTGACCTCCAAATCGTCTTCAGAGACTCCGTGGCGTCCATGTTACCAATGCAGACTTTTTGATCCCTAAGTCATCTATAGAGACTTCCTTTTCTCCATGTCGTCGAAAGAGACCTCCCGTCTTCAAGATCTCTATAGTGTCTCCTCGGCCTCCAAGTCATCTATGGAGACTCCACCTACTATTTCTCATCAAAAGAGACTACCTTGCCTACAGGCTGTCGATAGTGATGACAAATAGTCGGTGGAGTCTTTATGGACGACAGTCTGTAGACGACGTGAAGGCCGAGGAGACTCTATAGAGACAGCCTGTAGGTTAGGCCTCCAGGTCGATTATAGACACTCCCTGCATATAACCTTGCCATTAGAGACTAACGTCGTCGATAAAGAAATACCCGGCCTCCAGGTCTTCAAAATAGAAACTACCTGGCGTATAGGTCGTCCTCGTCCTGCTACTCGTCTGTATGAACTATCGGGCCTTCAGCTCGTCTCTAGAGACTCCCTTGTCCTTTCGTCGACCTTTAGGAACTCTCTGCCTTTTACCTCGTTCTTAGAGTTTCTTTGGCCTTTAGCTCACCTCTACAGATTCCCTGGCTTGAGAGACTCTCTGGCTTTCACCTCGCCTTTAGTTTAGCTTTAGAAAATTTCTGGCCCTCAGTTTGCTTGTTAGATATTCCCCGGCTTTGAGCTCGCCCCATAGAGACTCCCTGGCCTTCAATTGTTCTGTAGAGATTCCCAGTCCTTGAACTGGTCTTTAGAGATTCCCTGGCCTTCCCTTTTCTCTCCTTTAGAGATTTTGACCCTTAGTTCACCTTTAGGGAATTCCCGACTTTGAGTTCGCCTCTAGAGACTCCCTGGCCTTGAGCCCGCCTATAGATACTTTCTGGCCTTTAACTGGTCTCTAGAAATTCCCTGGCCTTGATTTTGCTTTTAGAGACTCCCTGACCTTCAACACGCCTCTTGAGACTCCCTGGTCTTCAGCTCTTTTATGGAGAATCCCTGGTTTACAGCTTTTCAGAGAATCCCTGGACCTCAGCTAACCTCTAGAGACTCCCTGGCTCGCATCTAGATACTTTCTGGCCTTCAACTGTTTTCTAAAGATTCCCTGACCTTCCAGTTGTCTCTAGAGATTCTCTGGCCTTCAGTTCGTCTATTGAGACTCCCTGGACTTTTAGAGACTCTCTGGTACTTAGTTCACTTTTAGATAATCCCTGGCCCTCAGCTTGCTTCTAGAGACTGGCCTTGAACTCGTCTCTAGATACTTCCTGGCTTTCAACTGGTCTCTAGAGATCCCCTGGACTTGAGCTCGCTTCTAGAGCTTTCTTTTACAGCTTTTCAGAGAATACCTGGACCTCAGCCTACCTCTAGAGACTCCCCGGCTCGCATCTAGATACTTTCTGGCCTTCAACTGTTTTCTAAAGATTCCCTGACCTATTGAAACTCCCTGGACTTTAACTCACCTTTAGAGACTCTCTGGTCCTTAGTTCACTTTCAGATAATCCCTGACCCTCAGCTTGCTTCTAGAGACTCTCTAGAGACTGGCCTTGAGCTCGTCTCTAGATACTCCCTGGCTTTCAACTATTTTCTAGAGATTTCCTGGTCTTCAGCTTGCCACTAGGGACACTCTGGCCTTCAACCCGCCTCTTGAGACTCCCTGGTCTTATGCTCGTTTGTGAAGAATCCTTGGTTTACAGCTAATTTTCAGAGAATCCCTGGCCTTCAGGTTGTGGATAGAAACCCTTTGTCGTCGATAGAGAGTTCTCGGCCTAGAACTCATCGAAAGACACCCCCTTGTCTTACCCTCATCACTCTGACACTCTGGCCACCCGTGATTCTTTCACCCTTATTTTATCTATAAAGACTACCTGTTCATCCAGCTAGTCTCTAGAATCTCCCATTCCTCCAGCACGTCTATGAAGACTCCCTAGACTCAAGTACACCTATAAAAACTTCCTAGCCTTTAGTTCGTCTAAAGAGACTCCGTGACCTCTAGCTCACATGTAAAGACTTCGTGGCTCTTTCTGACTCCTTCAACGTTATACTGTGCATAAATACTCCTGGCTTTTTCGCTCGTCTGTAAAACCTCTCTTGGTTTCCAGTTCATCTGACTTTTTCCCTCGTCTGTAAATCCTATATTGGATCCCAGTTCATCTACAAAGATTACATGGACCTACAGTTCATCTCCAACCTGGCCTTCAGTGTGTCCCTACAGACCACTCACCTCTCCTGTGTGTTAATAATCTGAAACTTTTTTCCTCTATCTCCTACAAAAACCACCTCAAAATAAAACCATAACACAATGTTTAACGTCTTGACCCATCTTGATTCCGATTTCCTTCATGGATTTTTTAATTTATTATGGCACTTTGTTATGGTAGTCTTGTCACATTGGTAATGAGCAAAACAGACAACAAAAGCTTCGCTACAACGAACACCACCATCGCCCTCACTTTGGCCGCTATTTCGCCATTATCATTTCAAGCTAAGAAAAAACTGAAATGAAACCAAGGACTACGTGAATTGTCTGTTACAATAATAACTTCTACCCACTCCTCCTTCCACAAAAAGTCGAGGGCGAAAAAGCGTATTTTATAAGGAGGCTTTTAGAGCGTAACAAAAATCATCCTGTGGCTTGTTTGTTGGACAATAGCCGCTGTGTTGTTGTCCCACATTTTTACGCATAAAAATTACCTTTCATAAATTTTGCACAGTTGCTTCGCTTGGTTGGTGTGTTATTTCCTAATGGCGGCAAGGCAGATGGGATGGAGCATTTTTATTCCATTCAATGGGATACATTGTGACACAGGACGACACAACAACAACAACGAACGCCATTGAATGATGTTAAGCCAAGGGGATGTGTTTGAAGCACAACAGATCATTGTTAAGAAATATTAATATTTTAGCAGCTTCAAAAATTCATAAATTGAGGGCAAATGGAAATTTAACTTCGTCTTTTTTTTGGTAAATTGAAGAAATTTGTAATAATTTGCTAGAATGAGAAGTGAGAAATGTAGCAGTGATGTTTGATATCCTGCATCACAATGAAATGGAAACCTAAGAAAATGTGTCTCTCTTTGCTATTTTTTACAAGATGTGTGTTTAGGTTCTAACAATCTTTAATGCGGTATATAGGCGACTATAATGGGACAGTATCGAATACGAACAAGGGTCGAGGCATTCGAAACCTCTTAAGAGGTAGAACCGCGATGATGGGAACCCCAAATACTAATCAACAATTAATTCTACTAGAAAATAATTTGAAACCCATTAAAGTTCCTTATGTTGAAAGGGAGAATTCGGAGCTATACGATAACTTGGCCGAATTTTGAAATTTGTTGACCATGACTTCAATGAGAAACCCCAGGTATCAAATTTTCCAATATTGAAACTCCCAGTCCACAGTTTTTTTATTGAGATTTCCAAACCTTCAGCTCTTCTCTAGAGACTCCCTGGGTCACCAACTCATTTATTGAGACGCCCTGCCCTTCAACTTATCTGTAGACATCCAACTCATCGATAGAGACCCCCTGATAACCAGGTTGCCGATAAAACCTCTCGGGGATCCAGGGAAACCGATGGAGACTACTTGGTCTTCAGTTCATTTATTGGGACTTCCAGGCCTACATCTAGTCTATTGAGACTCCCAGACCTCCATTTCCTCTATTGAGACTCCCAGGCCTCCAGCTCATTTATTGACACTCCTTGGTCTCAGCTCATCTATTGAGACTCATTGACCTCCAGCTCAACTATTGAGACTTCCTGGCTTCCAGCTCGACAATTGGGACTCCCTGGCCTCCAGCTCGTCTATTGAAACTCCCTGGCCTCCAGCTCGTCTATTGAGACTCAATGGACTTCAGCTCATCTATTGAGACTCCCTGGCCTTCAGCTCGTCTATTAAAACGATTTGGTCTTCACGTCGCCGATAGAGCCTCCCTGGTGTCCAAGTCGTCGATGAAGACTTTCAGCTCGCTTATTGGGACTCAATGGCCTTCAGCTCTTTTATTGAGACCCCTTGGCCTCCAGCTCGCCTTTAGAGACTCCCTTGCCGTCAATCAACTTCTAGAAACTACCTGGCCTTCTGCTCGCTTCTAGAGACTCCCTGACTTTCAGCTTGCCTCTAGAGACTCCCTAACCTTCAACTCGTCTTTTCAGACTCTCAGGCCTTTAGGTCGTCTATAGAGACTCTATGGGCTCCAGCGCGTCTTTAAAGACTCCCTGGCTTCCAGCTCGTTTATAGAGACTCCCTGGCTTCCAGCTCGTCTGTAGAGACTCCCTGGCCTCCAGCTTGTCTATAGAGATTCTATGGCCTCCAGCTCGTCTATTAAGACTCCCTGAACCTCCTCAGGTCATCTATTGAGACTCCCTGGTCTTCAGCTTTTCTATTGAAACTCTGGGCTCCAGCTCCTCTATTTAAACTCCCTGGCCTACAGCTCTTCTTCTGAGAATTCCTGCCCACCAGCTCGTCTATTAAGACTCCCTGGCCTCCAGCTCGTCTATAAGAACTCCCTGGCATCCAGCTCGTCTATAGAGACTCCCTGGCCTCCAGCTCCTCTATAGAGACTTCCTGGCCTCCAGACTCCCTGAACTTCAGGTCATCTGTTGAGACCCCTGGCCATCAGCTGGTTTATTCAGACTCTCAGGCCTTTGGGTCGTCTAATAAGACTCCCTGGCCTTCAGCTCGTCGGTTGAGACTCAATGGCCTTCGGGTCGTCTATTAGGACTCACTTACCTCCAGCTTATATATTGAGACGCATTCAACTTATGGATGAAGTCTCCCTGGTATGCAGGTTGCCGATAAAAACTCCCTTGGGTGCTGGTAATCGATAGAGACTCCCAGAAACCCAGCTCATCTATTGAGACTGGGTGACATCCAGCTCGTTTATGAAGAATCTCTGACCTCCTGTTGTACTATAGAGTTATATTCTTATAAAAAAGTATACTGAAGACCTGTGAGAGGTCTCCCTATAGAAGTAGGATTTTTAAGAGTAATTTTTGATATAAACAATTAGCCAGAGGTCTTCTACGAGAAGATCTGTGGGAGATATTTTATAGAAAGAGGACTTCTAACAGGTCTTCTATACATGGAAGACTTCTCACATGACATCTCTACCAAAAGATCTTCCACAGGTCTCCTATTCATAAAAGTTCGTTGTTCTTCTGCGCCTAGTAGACTTTTCTTCGATCTTCTCTATTATAAGACCCCTTGCAAGTCTTATCTATAAAAAAGTCTGCTCTACACTGAAGGCCTCTCACAGGTCTTCTATACATAACAGACACCTCACAATCCCTTTAAGGCTAGAAGACGTTTGGCATTCCTCTTTGGTTCTAAAGTTAAAAAAATATTCATTCAGGTTTTCTGAATGAGAGAACTTTAAAAACGTATATGTTCTGCAAAGGCCTTCTTTTGATTGAAGATACTTCACAAGTCGGCTGTAGATAGAACAAATGCCCCAAATCTTCTACAAATACTAGACCTTTTAAAGGTGTTAGTTTAATAGGGAATCTTTCACAGGTTTTCTGAGGCTTGTCGAGCTTTCGAAGGAATTCTATGGCTGGAAGATTTTTTCACAGGTCTTCTATGTCTAAATATCTAGTAATTCCTGTAAATATCTAGTAATTCGTTCGCATGTTTCTATGTTTTCTATGTCTAGAAGGCCTCTCACAAATTTTCTATGGTTAGAACAACCTTCACAGATGATTTTTGGCTGGAAAATTGTCTATGGCTCTGAGACCCAAGAGATGAATAATTCGTTTAACTTGCTTATAGAAGAAAGATCTCCTAGATCATATATAACTATAAGACCTCTAATGTATTCCACTGATAGAAGACTATATAAGATTTTCACAAACTGTTCCATCCTCTAGGTAACTCCCACTCTTGCCATTGTTAATAAATGCCACATTAAAAACAAAGAAAACAAATTAAAAAATATTTGCGTAAATGCACAATACCACATAAAGAGCAGGAAGTAGAAAAGATTAAAAACCAAGAAACCCTATTAGCATTTGTCGAAACCACATGAGATATGTTTTGCTCTTTCTATGGAACGAAACGAAATGAAAAGGTTTTGTTTTGCTGCTGCAGCTACAACTTCTACTTCCAACATTTCGAAATGAACTTTCATTTCACAGATTAAAGGAAATCCTTGCCATTTTAACCAAACACATGCACTCATACACCAAGACAACTCACACACATACACACACACTCACCTCTCCCATTACATCACTGATGTCTCTTACACAGCAGTGGGTGATGAATTAAGGCCCGGGTAGGGGAGGCGAGCTGTAGCGTAACGCAAACATTTAAATAATGTAAATTATTCATTACTCCCCTGTGTGTTTTGTGTGCAACGCATTCGACCGGCCTTATTGTGGCGGCAGCAGCAGCAACAACATTGGCATAAAATGAATCTCCTGCTTTCATATGGATTTTAAAATCAGTTTTCATTTAAAGTCAAATACTGTCTGGGTTGGGGTATCGGTATGTATGTGAGGGTGTACAAAGTACTTATTTAGCTGTAGGCCCAAGCATTTGAATAGCAAGCAAACAGCCATTGCTTTTGGGAATCCTGTGAAATGATTAGGATATGCCGAGTCGCTTTTGAACGCTTCCGTTGTGTTGTTTTTGTTTTCTTTATTGCCTTTGATATTTAAGCAAGTGTTGAAGCGTTTACGCTAAAAAGTTAACAAACCATGTTAGATAGAAACAAGAGATATGGGTGGGGGTCTTTGGAAATTAATGAGGGGGTGTATGGGGGAGATTAGGCATATTGTAGAATTATTTATGTAGAGCTATTGGAAGCATGCATAAATGCGAATCCGAATCTGGTCCGATTTTCAGCAAATTTGATGGACCCTTTTGTTACTCTAGTACCAAATAACATTGCTGTATAGTGTCTGATATAGCTTCGATAATAATAATATTCAAAAATATTAATTGGGGCAATAGATATACCGGACCGAGTTCCACCAAAAAAATCTATCCAATTCGGGCTGATATTCTATATATGATGGACAATAACCATAAAATCGGATAAAGATATATATGGGATATATATCCAAAACTGAACCGATCTTGACAAATTTTTAGGGACTTATTTCTGAGCTGTATCTGATATCTGGTCCAATTATCATTGTGTGGAATGCATAGTATGCTTGTGAGTGATTTAGAACCCCAAATCGGATAAAACTTCTATTGAAGCCATAGCTATATCTGAACCGATGATCACCAAATTTGAAGCACTTATTTCTAGGATGAATTCCGTCTGAAGTGCCAAAATTCAGCCATTTGTGATGCTATTGGCCATTTGGTGCACAATAAACCTGAAAGCGGATAAAAGTATATATGGGAGCTATATACAAATCTGAGTCGATCTTGATAAAATTTGGCAGAGGTATTTCTGAGCTATATATGATATCTATCGGGTGCCAAATATCATAGTTGTGGAGTGCATATTACGCATGTGAGGGACTTCAACACCAAATCGGATGAAATATATGTATGGGAGCTACAGGTATATCTTAACCAATGTTCACCAATATTTGAAGTACCTGCTTCTAAACATAATTCCGTCGGACGTGCTATATCCAAATCTGAACCAATCTTGATACAATTTGGCAGAGGAATTTCTGGGCTGCAGCTGATATCTGGTTCCAAATATCATTGTGGTGAAGTGCATGTTATGCATGTGGGGGACCTAAAACCCCAAATCTTGTGAAACATATATATGGGAACTATAGCTCTATTTGAACCGATTCCCACCAAATTTTAAGTAATTGCTTCCACACTGAATTCGGTCAGATGTACCAAAATTCAGGTTAGTTGGACTGATATTGCAACAGGGTTCGTCCTTGGGCCGAACAAATAGTATTTATCATCTTAATCGGATAATAAATGCGACCTGCATTTTTTCATAAGAATACATGGATGGACGGACGGATTGACATGCATAAATCGACTCAGAAAGTGATTCTATGTAGATCTTCTAAAGTAACTATGGGTCTATCTCGCTTCCTTCTCCCTGTTACAAACAAATGCACAAAGACATAATACCCTTACCACTATGAGGTGTAGGATATAAAAATAAACAAAAACAAATAAAAAATCAGCCAATTTCGGCCGGGCTGAACTTTTTATACCCTCCATCATATGAAAGAAACTTGAAAAATTTAAAAAAAAAAAAAAAATCGTCGAAAAATACCGCTCAAATGAAAACTGTTACATGTGAATAAGTATTTTGTGTCATAGGCTGTAGTAACTGTTCCGAACTTTATACACGAAATTTTAAACAATTCCTGTGAATAACGTTGCAAAAATCATCAAAATACCAAATATTGGGAGGAACCGTTATATAGGGGATATAAGATGTTGTGGACATATATAGACAATTCTCTTCTAGTGGATTAAGTACACACAAGGAACTTTTTTTTGAGAATTTTCAGACAAATCTATTGAAAAATGTGGCTAAAATCATCCAATTACCGAATATCGGGGGGTACCGTTATATGCGTGCTATACTATATCGTGGACCGATATAGCCTATCTTCGAACTTGACCTGCCTGCAGACAAAAGACAGATGTATGCAAAATGTTAGCTTCCTATCTTAATTCGTTTTGACTGTAACGTGATTACAACAGACGGGCAGACGGACGGACGGAGAGGGCTAAATCGTCTCAGAATTTTACGCTGATCAGGAATATATATACTTTGTTGGGTCTAAAATGATTATTTCGATAAGTTACAAACGGAATGACGAACTTAATATACCCTCCATACTAAGTATGGTGGAGGGCATAAAAAAATAAATTCAAGCTATGGATTGTTTTAAAATATTTTCAAAGCCACCTAAATATGGTGGATATTTTGGAAAATATTTTTCAAAACCATCTTAAGGGTCTTAAATTTTTTAAAAATACTTTTTGGAAACCAGTCCATAAAAACTGACCTATTGAAGGATCGTAGATCGATTAAAAATATTTCTCAAATTAGTCTTGGGACTTGGAATTATTTAACAATATTTTTTTTAACAGTCAAGAAATTTGGATTTTTAAAAATATTTTCTCAAGTGGAGTTATAGCTATATCTGAATCGATTTTCACTATTTTTTTACTCCAAAAAATTTGAATAACACTTAAGGTAGTACAACCCATCAAGTCTATAAATTTCTCAAGTCCAAGAATCTGCCATTTTCAATGGATTTACCATGTCCGATTCCTTTTACTTCCGTACCGCATTCCTATAAGTGTTCTTGCCTCGGGATATTTCACTGACTTTTTTATTTGACCACGTAGATTTGTATGTATGTGTATAAAATTCCACTCATTTGCTTTGTACGAAAAGGAGAAAGTAATCAACATTTTTAACAAAGCTCCACGAAGGAGAATAGTATTCATAATGGGTTTTTTTTTAGAAAAACCTTAGTGTTTCCTTTTAGTGGAACCATTGAAGCGAACATCATCATTTCCGGTTACATTTTCTCTTGTCGTAATTTTCTTCTTTCTGGTCATTTTCATCTTCACTAAAATGGTATTTGTGGATACTACACAAGAGGTGTCCTTTCAAAGAATAGAAAACACTGAAAAATTGAAAATATAGAAAATAATTGAATATTTTTCAGATAAAAGATAACTACTATTGCATAAATCTGAATAAAAAATAAAATATATCTATTTTATTAAATAAATCTATTTTAACAAAAGGTTGATTTTTTCAAGCAAACCGCGTCGATTTTTTAAAAATAATTTTTCAGTGGCCTAATTGAAGCGTGGATTTTTAAAAATAATTTGTTAATGCCCTAATTGAAGCGTTGATTTTTTAAAAATAATTTTTCAATGGCCTAATTTAAGCGTGGATTTTTTAAAAATAATTTTTCAATGCCCTAATTGTAGCGTGTATTATTTTAAAATAATTTTTCAATGCCCTAATTGAAGCGTGGATTTTTTTAAAATAATTTTTCAATGACCTAATTGAAGCGTGGATTTTTTTAAAATAATTTTTCAATGACCTAATTGAAGCGTGGATTTTTTAAAAATAATTTTTCAATGACCTAATTGAAGCGTGGATTTTTTTAAAATAATTTTTCAATGCCCTAATTGAAGCGTGGATTTTTTTAAAATAATTTTTCAATGACCTAATTGAAGCGTGGATTTTTTTAAAATAATTTTTCAATGACCTAATTGAAGCGTGGATTTTTTTAAAACAATTTTTCAATGACCTAATTGAAGCGTGGATTTTTTAAAAATAAATTTTCAATGACCTAATTGAAGCGTGGATTTTTTTTAAATAAATTTTCAATGACCTAATTGAAGCGTGGATTTTTTTAAAATAATTTTTCAATGACCTAATTGAAGCGTGGATTTTTTAAAATAATTTTTCAATGGCCTAATTGAAGCGTGGATTTTTTTAAAATAATTTTTCAATGACCTAATTGAAGCGTGGATTTTTTTAAAATAATTTTTCAATGACCTAATTGAAGCGTGGATTTTTTTAAAATAATTTTTCAATGACCTAATTGAAGCGTGGATTTTTTTAAAATAATTTTTCAATGACCTAATTGAAGCGTGGATTTTTTAAAATAATTTTTCAATGACCTAATTGAAGCGTGGATTTTTTTAAAATAATTTTTCAATGACCTAATTGAAGCGTGGATTTTTTTAAAATAATTTTTCAATGACCTAATTGAAGCGTGGATTTTTTTAAAATAATTTTTCAATGACCTAATTGAAGCGTGGATTTTTTTAAAATAATTTTCAATGACCTAATTGAAGAGTGGATTTTTTTAAAATAATTTTTCAATGACCTAATTGAAGAGTGGATTTTTTTAAAATAATTTTTCAATGACTTAATTGAAGCGTGGATTTTTTTAAATAATTTTTCAATGACCTAATTGAAGCTTGGATTTTTTTAAAATAATTTTTCAATGACTTAATTGAAGCGTGGATTTTTTTAAATAATTTTTCAATGACCTAATTGAAGCTTGGATTTTTTTAAAATAATTTTTCAATGACTTAATTGAAGCGTGGATTTTTTTAAATAATTTTCAATGACCTAATTGAAGCTTGGATTTTTTTAAAATAATTTTTCAATGACCTAATATTGAACCTCAAGACAATTATTTAAGAATTAAATGAATCTGTTTCAAACAATTACATTCATCGATAACCTGAAAATACCCGAGTATATCTATGTTACATCTTCTTACCCCAGCCTTGTCCCAACGATGTGTGAACATTGAAAATGGCATCCACGTATTCAACAAATCTAACACTTGATAAATGGCTCTACTCTCCACTCAAAGATTTGCACATTTGAAAAATGTTCCGCCATTAACATTTTCCGAAACATTTTCACTTTTGAATTACAATTTCCATGTCTTTCTTGGTCGCGGTAATACCAATTTAACAAAAGCAATAAACATTTTTCACTTGCAAAGTAATTTCGTTACATTTCATTTGGTTTCGAAACGAAATGGGACTAGCACAGGTTGAGAGATAGAGAAGGTTATGGGTAATAAAAATTGTATGTACCATTCTAAAATTGCAACTGAAAAGGAGGGCTATAACGCTGGCCCACTTTCTGCCAAATAGAGGTTAATAGATTAATCTTCTTTAGCTGTTCAGACCATAGAGCCAAGAAATAATACGGGGCAACACTAACATTATTTATGATAACGAAAAAAACCAATGTCGTAAATAGGGTTGCCAAGTCAGATATAGGGTAGCAATATTCCTACAGTTTTGTAGACAGAAGTCCTTCTTTGAGAACATCGATCCATAGAAGATCTTTTGTTCTATGAAAGACTTAAAAATCTTAATTGACCTATAGAAAGATCTTAAAATAAGTTTTTTTTTTTAACGAACATATTTCCTGTAAGACAATCTCAGAGACCTTCAGAAAGCCTTCATTTTACTGAAGATTTTAAAACCATATCCTCTTTAAAGAAGACTTTGAAAAGGGTGTCTACAGAATCCATCCACATGGTGTTTCCCAACATAAGCCCTCCAGAAGATTCTTGTCTAGAAAAGAACTTGAAAAGGACTTGATTGTTGTCTAAGGAAGAACTTTTAAAGGTCCTTTGTCTGTAGAAAACTTTTAAAAGCAAACCACTTTTAAATGGGATTATGTTTGCAGACGACCCACAATCTTCAGAGTACCCTAATTTTTTAAAAATAATTTTTCAATGGGCCTTATAGAAGCGTGGATTTTTTAAAAATATTTTCTTCAATGGCCCAATAGGAGCGTGGATTTTTTAAAAATATTTTTTCAATGCCCCAGTAGAAGCGTGGATTTTTTTAAAATATTTTTTCAATGGATTTTCAGAAGCGTGGATTTTTTAAAAATAATTTTTCAATGGATTTTCAGAAGCGTGGATTTTTTAAAAATAATTTTTCAATGCATTTTCAGAAGCGTGGATTTTTTAAAAATAATTTTTCAATGGATTTTCAGAAGAGTGGATTTTTTAAAAATAATTTTTCAATGGATTTTCAGAAGCGTGGATTTTTTAAAATAATTTTTCAATGCATTTTCAGAAGCGTGGATTTTTTAAAAATAATTTTTCAATGGATTTTCAGAAGAGTGGATTTTTTAAAAATAATTTTTCAATGGATTTTCAGAAGCGTGGATTTTTTAAAAATAATTTTTCAATCGATTTTCAGAAGCGTGGATTTTTTAAAAACTAATTTTTCAATGAATTTTCAGAAGCGTGGATTTTTTAAAAATAATTTTTCAATGGATTTCAGAAGCGTGTATTTAAAAAAAAAAAAAATTCAAGCGTGGATTAACATAGATCTGTTAATTTTTTTCAACCCAATCTTGGAATTTTGGATTATTTCACAATCTTTTTTTTCAATTCAGTGAACAATTTTTGGATTTTTCAAAATATTTTCTCAGACCTCTTAAACAAGCGTGAATTTTCTAGTGGAGTGTTTAAAGGCCTCACAGAAGCGGTAGATTAAAAAAAATATTTCTCAAACTAGGCTAAAAAAAGGTCAGATGATCCTGGTCTTCAGTGTTCTTATTTATTTATTTTTTATGGCGAGAATCCTCAATTTTTAACTTCTATCTATATTGGCAACTCTGTCCAATATGAAATAAAACTCTCTCTCCACGCGAAGGAAGAGCAACAAGCCATCGCATCCTCGGCCTTAAACATTTTTGGCATGAGGCAATTTTTATGGTAACTTCTTTATGTCAGCAACAAATCTTATATCCTGGTGCGTAACTCGAATTGCTTGTTAAAATGCTTGCGGCAACTTAATTGCGTGCCATCTTGGCTTCGTAGTTTCCAATGCGGCACGCTCTTCACAGGCTGTCACCACAGTTGCAGACACCGGAGCTGGAGGGGCGTAGAACAAGAACACGTAGCGTAGAAAAAATAGCACATTTATGATAAAGTTATAGAAAAATTAATTTAAATTGTCGGAATTTTCATTAAGGTTTGATTAAGTGTGTCATCTGGCAAAGGCACGCACACTCACACAACCAAATGCCGCTATTAAATGCCATGGTATCCCTCCTTAAAATTTATCTCCCCCACAATTTGTATTGCCCTCGCCGCCCACCAAAGAAAGGCAGCAACATGTCGTCAGGTAGTTTGATGATAAATATCACAAAGTCATATTCTACTTGAGAGTGGCGTGTGGTGTCATAGCTATCACGACAATCTTCTGAGCAGATACTTTCCCCACTACCACGAACGACACCGACACCAAAACCATCAACGACACCACTGAGAAGCCTGTGAAAACGGATACCCTTACCAGAATAGTACCTTAGGCGTTTTTTTTACGCTCCACTACGGCTCATCCACAAGATTTTCTCTTCTTCACCTCCCCTTCGGGTGCCTCTCGATGTACACGACTATCATCATTAACCAAAACCAGCTGACTTCGTTGAATGTCTGGTACGTGGGATATTTTAACGAAATTGTTATGGCCTAATGGCCTTGTACTTATTAGTGGGTAATTATAATGAGATTTTCATAATTCTCTTCAGTAGTAGTTTTTTATGTTGCTTGGCTTTGCTTTCTTTTGTTCCACATTTTAGATTTGCTTTATCACCTAAAGCAGGTTAAGGAGATCCCCTGTTTTGTGATACGAATAATCCTTTGGCTGGAGGGTTGTGTAAAAAATGAAAGTTTTACACCGTTTCGAAATTAATTGAATGAAGTTGGAAATGAATGGTTTGAATTGAGTATTGGTTTCCGTGTGATATGAAAGCCTTTCGGATCAGAAGGATAAATATAATATTCATACATTTGTAAAAAAATCCACTTTTCCCTACCTTACCTTATATTACCACTATGTGGTGTAGGGTATAAAATATTTTAAAAAATCCAGGCTTTTTCAATGAAAAATATTTTTTGAAAATCCAGGCTTCTGTGAGAAGTTTAAAAAATTATTTTTAAAAAATCCAGGCTTCTGTGTGAAGTTAAAAAAATAATTTTTAAAAAATCCACGCTTCTGAGAGACTTTTAAAATATATTTTTAAAAAAATCCAGGCTTGTATGAGACCATTAAAAAATTAATTTTAAAATATCCACGGTTCTACTGGGCCATAATTTTTTTTAAAACTTATACTTTTTTGAGACCTTTAACAAATTTATTTTTAAAAAAATGTACGCTTCTATGAGACTTAAAAAAAATGTTTTTAAAAAATCCTCGCTTCTGTGAGGCTTTTAAAACAATTATTTTAAAAAAAAACCCTATCTTCTAAAAGGGCCTTGAAAAATAATTTTTAAAAAATCCGCCTCTGCAAAGCCTTGAAAATGTTTTTTTTTAAATCTCTCTTCCGTGGGACCATAAAATTTTTTAAATATCCACGTTTCTATGAGGTCCTTGAAAGATTATTTTTAAAAAACCCACGCTTTTTAAGGCCATTGAAAAATTATTTTTAAATAATCCACGTTTTTAAGAAGCCTCGAAAAATTATTTTTAAATAATCCACGTTTCTATGAAGCCTCGAAAAATTATTTTTAAATAATCCACGTTTCTAAGAAGCCTCGAAAAATTATTTTTAAATAATCCACGTTTCTAAGAAACCTCGAAAAATTGTTTTTAAATAATTCACGTTTCTAAGAAGCCTCGAAAATTTATTTTTAAATAATCCACGTTTCTAAGAAGCCTCGAAAAATTGTTTTTAAATAATCCACGTTTCTAAGAAACCTCGAAAAATAATTTTTAAAAAATCTACGCTTCTATTGGGCCATTAAAAAAATATTTTTAAAAAATCCACGCTTCTGTTGGGCCATTGAAAAATTATTTTTAAATAATCTACGTTTCTAAGAAACCTCGAAAAATTATTTTTAAAAAATCCATAGTTACTGTGAGACCGTTGAAAAATTATTTTTAAAAAATCCACGTTTCTGTAAAACCATTGAATAATTATTTTTAAAAAAATTCACGCTTCTATTGGGTCACTGAAAACTTATTTAAAAAAAATCCATTTGTGAGGCCATTGAAAATTTATTTTTAAAAATCCACGCTTCAGTGAAACCTTTGAAAAATTATTTTTAAAAAATCCACGCGTCTGTGAAACCAAGTTTGCGTGAGACAATTGAAAAAATATATTTAAAAAATCAACGCTTCAAATAGGCCTTTGAAAATTTAATTTTAAACACCCAAGGTTTGGTGAGGCCATTGAAGAACTATTTTTAAAAAATCAACGCTTCAAATAGGCCTTTGAAAATTAATTTGTAAAAAATCCACGAATCCGTGAGGCCATAGGAAAATTATTTTTCAAAAATCCACGCTTCTGTGAGACTATATATAACATGTTTTATTTAAAAATCGATGTTCCTTTTACAGGATATATATTAATGTCCTCTAAGAAACGGTGTAAAACAGACAAGTGTTACTGGAAATATTTACACTTGTGGTTTATCACACGGTCTACATAGTTGCCTCCCTTTTAACTCTCTTCTTCCTAATCCAATATGGCGTGTGGTTATTTAGGTTAGTTGGTTGCCGGTTTAAGTTTGACACGACACACTTTCGACTAAAGACATTTTCCCTTTAATTTTCTCATACGCCCTTAAGGATCTACCTTCGTGAGTGGGTGCTAGTGTGTGTTTCGGTATCAAACCACCAGTGTGGGGTGGTTTGTTCCATAAAAGAATAGTAAATTGCCGGTAATTACATTTTCAATCAATATTTTTTCCTCTTGTTGTTGTTGCTCTAAAAAAGAAGGTAGTTGAAATCGTGTGTAATTATAAAGTACAACTTTGTTAATGTGGCGTGCAATTGTAACAGATGTATTTTTTCTCTCTCCCTCGTCCAATTAAATCGATTTCACAAATAGCCTTATTAAAAATTAAAATGATGGTTTTTTGGGTTGGAAAATCGTTTTCACGAAATTGGAGGTTTTTTTATAGGTTACAGAATGGTGGGAGAGTGGAAAGTGAGTGACAGCTTTGTACAACAACTGGAAAAGGGGAAATTCGAAGTTTGACTGAAAGTAATAGGTCAGTAGAACAAAACCCAATCACACATCCAAAAAAAAATTACAAAAATTAAATGAAAACAAGTTAAAAAGTATCAGTCGGTTTTGCCGGCAGAGGTATAACCTCAGCCAATATTCGATTATTTAAATGTACTTTGACTTCTTTTCTGATTATTCAAATTGTAGACCCTATATGAAGCAGTTTTCGAAAGAATGACCCAATATTGTCCATTTCGTATCGGACCTAAATAAATATAAATATTGCGACGTGCCAAATTTGGACAATATTGGTTACTTTCTTCACTTTATATGAGATTTGTGATAATTGTAAGAAAATGTTAAAATGTGCTTGAGGTACCAGATATAGTCGACCGAAGTATTCCATTTTCACATTTCATTTACTACAGATAAAAATATTGGTATGGGCAAAATTACAAGAAAATCGAACATTTATATCCAATTTTATGCGAAATCTTAAATTCCATATTCATCTCAGATTTTCGGTTGAAAGATATATTGAAATATAGGAAGTTGTTAAGAAACTCTGGTTATGACAGATAAAAGTATGGAAATGTTTAGAAACGCTGACTTGTTTCGCAAGTAATGACAGATAAAAGTATTGAAAATAGTGACCTTTTGTGGGTGAGGTACCAGAAGGGGTTCGCAGATATATGTTATCTTCGTAGTTTGAAGAGGGTTCGATGTTTATTTCGCCTTCTTTGAGGGTCTTGTTTTTTTTTTAAATCTTGAACCCTTTATGGGGAGGTAATGTTCCGATCTCTACCACCTTTATAAAAGAATCTTGTGTTGATGGAAATATTGAGATGTACTAAGTCTGAATGGAATCAGATATTAATTTCGCGTTTTATAAGATTCATGAATATTCAAAATGTTGTCCCTTTGATGAGGAGATAGCAGAAGGAGTATACCCTTATATTCCACCTTCACAGAAGTTCTTGTGTTAGTAGAAATAATGAGACGTGTGAAATTTGAAGATAATCGAATGCTTATTTCGGATTTTATAATCGTTTTTGTTATTCAAAACTTTGACCCTTCGGGGGAGGTACCAGAAGAAATAGTCCGATCTCTTCCATTTTTATAGCAGATCTCGTGTTGACGGAAATATTGAGATGTACTAAGTCTGAATGGAATCAGATATTATTTCGCGTTTTATGAGCTTCGTGAATATTAAAAATGTTGACCCTTTGTGGGAAAGATACCAGAAGTAGTGGACCGATATATCCCATCTTCACAACAGATTTTGTGTTAGTAGCAATAATGCGATGAGTGAAATAAAAGAGAACCTGATGCATATTTCGGATTTTATGATCGTTTTGGTATTCAAAACTTTGACCCTCTGTGGAGGAGGTACCAGAAGGAATGGTCCGATCTCTACCATCTTTATAATCGTTCTTTTGTTGATAGAAATGTCAGATCTTGTGTTAGTAGAAATGTTGAGATGTGCCAAGTCCGATTATATTCGGATGTATCGTGTTTTGTGAGCTTCATAGTTATTCAAAATTTTGACCCTTTGTGGAGGAGATACCGGAAGGAGTGAATCGATGTATTCCATCTTCATACCAGACCTTGGGTAAATAAAAATATTGTGATGCGTGTAGTTTGAAAATAATCGGACTTTTACATCACATTTTATAAAAGTTACAATTATTCGAAATTTTGACCCGTTATGGGGGAGGTACTTGACGGAGTGTACCGATATTGTACATTTTCGCACCTGACCTAGCACTGATGCCAAATTTAAGATTCGTAAAGTTGGAGCAAAATTGGATTATCCTTTCTCTCTCTGTGCAGAAAAATATTTTTTTTTTTTTTTTAAATGTCGAACTTTTGTGGTGGAGGTACCAGAAGGAGTGGACAGGTATTGTCCATCTCCGAACTCAATCTAAATTTGATAATAATATTACGATGTACCAAGTCTGGATCAAATCGATGGATATGTCGAACTTTTGTGGTGAAGGTACCAGAAGGAGTGGACCGGTATTGCCCATCTCCGAACTCGATCTAAGTTTGATAATAGTATTACGATGTACCAGGTATGAATCAAATCGGATATTACTTTCGAGAGTTATCATGCGCACCAATCAGACGGACACCGCTAGATCGACTCCAAATGTCCTGAAACGGATTTGGTCCAAAGAGACGTATGGTCTGAAACTATTATTTTGATGAGGCATGCTTTGATATGATGGCCATATGGCTGAGGGTATAAAAATCTACCTCTGTGATGATTCATTATTAAATTTTTGAGAATCCAAAAATTAGCCTTTTGTAGGGAAGGTGCCACAAGGAAGGGACCGATATTGCCAATCTCCGAATTAGGCCTAAGTTTAATAATAATATTACGATGTACCAAGTTTGGACCAAATCAGATAATTCCTTCGAGAGTTATCGTGAGCATCAGCCAGACAGACAGGGGGACAGGCATCGCTAGATCGTCTCCAAAGAGACCTAGAGTCTAAAACTGTTTTTTCGATAAGGTATGTTTTGGACGAATCAAATGATAGCTATATGGCTGAGGATAAAAAACATCCGTCTGTAATGGTTCTTTGTTAAATTTTTAAAAATCCAATATTAACCTTATGTAGGGAAAGTACCACAAGGAGAGGACCGATATTTTATATTTCCGTACTCTATCTATGTTTGATAATAATATTGCTATGTATCAAGATTATAGTGCACACCAGCCAGCCAGACAGACGAACGTACGGTCGGACGGACATCGCTAGATCGATCCAAAATTTTCTGAAAAGGATTTGGCTTAAAGAGACCTAGGATCTAAAACCGTTATTTCGATAAGGCACGTTTGGCGGTATCAAATGAAATATACTCTCTGTAGCCACATGGGTGAGGGCATAACAAGTTGGAATGTCTTTTTTCCAACTTTTATCAAACTTGATAGTAAATCAAAATCACTCCATTAACCTCAAATTTCACTGAAATTAGTCTTTAAATTATGTACTTCCTTATCGTATTGTCAATTTTCTAATTTATTAAACACACACAGCGATTACGCATTTCAAAAATTGACAACAACAAGAACAATAAAAACAAATCATTTATCGATCGAAACTAAACGAATCATTAAATTCCGTTCTGCAAATTTTTGAAACCCAATTCGACAGCGAACACGACAGATAGACAAAATCGATGGTAGGTAGAGTAATGTTTCATTTTTTTTTCACCACTCGCTAAACGCTACTTATCGATTGTCCTTTGTTACCAATTGTCTGTCAATACGTCATTTATATCATTTAGCTTTGTTGTTGCTATTATTATTTTTACTGTTATTGCCATTGTTGTTGGGCAATTAAATAAAATGCATTCAATTTTAGTTCATTGACGAAGGCGAGGAAAGGGAGCGAACAAAACGTAAGCGCAAAAATATTTACCAATTATAAAAATACAAAGTGCCAACAAACCTAGCGATAACAACGGCAGCAGCAACAACAACAACAACCACAAATTTCCAATAAACAACAAAAATAATACAATACAATATAATGAAATATGATTTAGTTTATTTGCTTATTTGTTTTGATTAGGGCTCCATTTAAATTGACTGAGTTCGCGAGTGTGTGTGTTTGTTGCTTTGTATGTGTGAGTGTGTGTGTGTGTTTTGGCATGTATTATTAGTACAAATTTATGCATATTTACATAGAACAAATACAAGCCCGAGCAAGCATCCTAGTTACAAGCAATGGTAATAAAGTGTCAAATATTTTAGTTATGCATGTTTTCCTAATACATGTTCGACGCTGAACTACACCAGTTTGTTTTACGTCGGTTGGGTGAAATATTTCTGAGAGTAAACACTTTCAACTACTTGCCTTGGTGAAATTCCCAAACAAAGGCAAATAGATTATAAATTGTCATACAAAACTATTTCACCTTGAATATCGGTTTATTTGAAATCACAATTGAAATCGCAGGACGTAGTAAATATTACACTTTTTCAAATAGTACCAAAGGTTGAAACTGCTCTCCCGAGTCTTCCGTTACAGATTTTGAATAGGCTACACAAAGTAAAAAAAAAAATGATTAAAAGAAAGTAAATTTAGTAGGAATAGAAAAGAAAACAAGTTAGCAAAGGCTATAGTCGTGCGGGGCCGACTATACTATACCCTACAACACTACAATATGTTAGAAGCCCCCTTATGTCCAAATCCATATTGGAAGATTTCGCTTTTGAAATTAGGATTTTGACTAGGGACATTTGCCCAATATTTACGCGCTCCGCCGTGCTTTTTGTTGTTGTGGTCCATTTTACAGCTAAATTTAAACCAATGGCCATCCAAACTGCTAAAATTCTTCCCTGCCCTTAACTCTCTTCTCAGGCATTTCGATTGGCTTTAATTGTGTGATCAGGAAATTTTTTCTGTTTTTGGTCCATTTAAACGATCATCTCCAAAACTTTTGGAAGGAACTTTTTTAGTTGTTGGTCTATTTCAACCCCTAAATATATTGGGGACATCTTTGAATACAATAGGCCCAGCCCTTCTGAGCCCAACCCCACCCTTGTGAAAATTTTCGTGAGGATCGGACGATAATATCAATCTGTATACAATAACCCCAACCTGTGTTGTAAGGTGAAAAAAATATTACAAAACATACACTTCTATATTATAAGTCAAATTGAAAAAATCGCATGCGATAAAAAATATGAAAAAATAAACATATGTCACAAAATACTACAAAAACTATATTAGCATTATTATTGGAACTTTTTTATGCGATTTTTTTAAATTTTATTCTTTTATGCTAAGAGGGTATTCTGAATTGACATAAGTTGTCAAAATCGGTCCAACCATTCTTGAGATATACACATTCTGGTTAACACCCCCTTCATTCGTATATAAACATATTATATTTACTATCCGCATCTACGTAACGGTCAGAATTTACCTCTTTTGTCTATTTGTGCATTTAACACAACTGTTATGGTCTATTTCACCCTCTAAATATTACCCGCTGACCATAAAAATTGGAAGGCTTCTACTCAGTCCTAAACTCTAGCCCCATGCTAACTTCCGTTTCGATTGGTCAATAATTGCGACCTGTAGAGCAAGTGCAAAATCAAGAAATTTTTCGGTTTTTGGTCCATTTCAACCCCTAAATATTACGCGATCATCTCCAAGAACAATAGGGTTCTATTCTGACCATAACCCCACCTCCATTCTCAATTTCGTGAGGATTGGTTCATAATTGCGACCTGTAGCGTGATTACAAATTAACATGGACAGACGGACAGACGGGCGGAAGGACATACATAGCCAGATCAACTCAGCTCGGCGAGATAGGAAGATCCATACATACTTTCCTATGTGGGAAACCAATATTTCGAGGTGTTCATGAATTTTTGTGAAAAAAATCAGGTCGTATTTATTACCCGATTGAGATGACATTTTCCACATATCAAGCCCAAGGACGAATCCTATTGAAATTTGTGAGAATCGGTTCAAATTTTAAATATAGCTCCTACATGTATTTTCAAATGATTTCGGGTTAATTGTGCGCCAAATTGCCAATATCATTCCAAATCACCTTAACTTTTGCACATCCGAACGAATTTAGTGTACAAATCGGTTCAGAAATAGCTATAGCTCGTATATATCAAATATCAATGTTATGGAGTGCATATTACGCTTGTGAGGGACTTTTACGCCAAATCGGATGAAACATATATATGGAAGCTATATCTGTACCGATTTCCACAAAATATAAAGTACTTGTTTCTAGGACGAATTCTGTCGAAATTGCCAAAATGGTCGTATATACAGGGTGAGATGAAAAAACTGCAACCAATTTCAGACTGCTGTCATTTCTCAGCCCCTCGTCAAACAACGGTTAAAATTATTCCAGTGACAGCTCTTTATATTGTTTACAAGCCTAAAAAAGCATTTTGTGAGAATTTTTCAGCAAAAAAGTTATTCGTGATGGAATTCAAGCGTTATAGTGTGATTTCTTTATTTATTTGGAAAACAATAAGTGGCTATCGTTAGAGCATTCCAGCATTTAAATGTGAATAAATCTTTTGTGTCATGTACCATCGCTCGTTACCGTGATACTGGTAGAGTAGCCCGACGTAAAGGAAGAGAACGGAAGAAAACAGAAACATCAGCGGAAATGGTTCGAAAACTAAAGAAGCGACTTGATCGAAACCCGCGTCGCAGTGGCCGAAAAATGGCTCGTGAGCTGAAAATATCGCAATATTCCATTCGACAAATATTAAACAAAAATGATTTCGGGGTGAAGCCATTGATATTCCAAAAAGTGCAAGAGCTTACAACCTCAACCACAACAGAAAGAAAATAGACTCAAATGAGCTAAAGAGTTGCTTCGCTTGGCCGAAAGTGGTGAACTGCCGAATTTGGCAGCAGTTTATAAACAAAGAAAATTATCGTATTTCCTTGCCACAGAGAAAAGCTGAAAATGTGCACATTCGGTTGGCCACCAGAAATCAAGCGCCGGCCATGGTGATGGTGTGGGCTGCCATAACAAATGGTCACCGATGGTCGCTCTCCGATCGTATTAATCAACCGTGTCATAAAAATAAATGCCGAATATTATCGCGAAAATATTCTTTAGGGTGTATTAAAGCAAACATGCAACATTTTGGCCGTAGACCTTGGCAATTCCAACAGGACTTGGCACCATCGCACTCAGCACGCGCCACCCAAGAATGATTACAAAATTAGGTTCCTCGCTTCATTTCCAGCGCACAATGGCCACCAAAATCTACGGATACCAATCCCTTGGACTATTGTGTCTGGAGTATTTTGGAAAGCAAGATTGGCACTAAAAAATACCAAAGTGTCGGTCACCTCAAGCAAACGCTTCGCCGGGAATGGGCCAATATACCGCAGAGCAACATTCTGGTAGCGTGTGAGGGTTTTATTGGCATTTTGAAGGCCAAAATTCGTGCGAAAAGTGACCAGTTCGAGCAAATCCAAACTTATTCTAAAATTTAATGATTTTTTCGACATTTTTAACTTCTTTCAATAACAATAAGAAAAATGTAGAAATTAGGGCGTTCGACTTTGTTGGTGTTTTTTAATCCACCCTGTATATATCTTCAACCGATTTCGGGTTAATTGTGCACTAAATGGCCAATATTTGTCCAAAAGTCCTGTCCTAATTCGGATGAAAATCGTTTCAGATATAGCTATAGCTCCCATATATATGATTTATGCGATTGGGCGTTTAAGTCCTTCACATTCGTAATTTGAATTCAATGATCTTTTATACCAGATATCAAATACAGCCCAGAAAGAGCGCTGCCAAATTGTATCAAGATCGGTTCAGATTTGGATATATGTCCCATATATATCTTTAACCGATTTCGGGTTAATTGTGCACAAAATGGCAAATATCAATCCAAAAGTCCTGAATTTTGGTGCATCCAACCGAATTCAGTCTAGTCAAATTTGGTGAAAATTGGTTCAGGTATAGCTTTAGCTCCTATGTGATTTATACGATTTGGTGTTTGAGTCCCTCACATTCGTAATATGCATTCGAAAACAGTGGTATTTTGCACCAGATATCAGATACAGCCCAGAAATAGGGCTGCCAAATTGTATCAAGATCGGTTCAGATTTGGATATAGACCCCATATATATCTTCAACCGATTTCAGGTTAATTGTGCACAAATGGCAAATATCATTCGAATTCAGTCTAGAAGCAAGTACATCGACGTCGGAGAAATCGGTTCAAAAGCCTCCGTCAATTTTGTTGAAAATCGATTTAGAGTTGGATATAGTTCCAAAAATGTAACTACTCTTAAGCAATGATACGCATTCAAATAAGGTTCATACTTGTTATGATCCTTAGTTAAGACACTAAAACATTCTTCAAAAATCCATGATTTGAGAACCGTTTTTTTTTTGAATCTGTGATTTTTTTGTGTTGAGGTAGTCTTGAATTTTAGAAATTCCAAAATATCTACGGTTAATTTCTTTATTTCAAATTCTTCGACATCTTATGGAATCTTTTCTCATGGAAATTAGCTATTTGACTAATATTTGCTTTCACAGAGTCGGCTACAAGAGATGCTTCAATTTTCTGCAAAAATAGTTTGGTGGAAATTTTCACCCATATTTCTACTTTGTCTTTCCACCTGTGTATATTTTTCAGAATAAAAACCCCCCAAAAAATGTGTCATAGAAATTTCTGTAAATTATTTTTCTACTTTAAAATTTTGAAAATTTATCTGAAAATTAGTCATTTGAGTTTTCAATTTTCAATAAAAATATTTCTGATAATCGAAAAACGAATAACCTCTTCACGCAACCTACCTATCTACCAACCAACCATCATCGCATATATGGATTATTACCGAAATAAAGCAGATGCTGTATTCCACAGCATGGAGCGGAGCATATTCAATGGGAATTACATTAAAAAGGTATAAATATTCAGCAATTGTTATGGGAAATCTAATCTAATCTGTATTTCAATAAATTGTACAAATTCGTGGCGAATCTGTTGGGCGAATTGGTATTGGTGTTGGCATTCAGTGTGTGTGAGTGTTGCATATTTACCGAAAGGACCGGAAACACAACAGGAACTGACATACACACATTCACACACACACATAGCTATTGTAGATGGCAATGGCGAACAAATGTATAAACAATTTACAATGTAATGATGTGAAATCACAATTCTTGTATCTGTAAATTAGCTTTTGCTGTTCGTTTGTTAGCTGGAACTCATAATATTCAGCATTCCCCGCACCAAAAGCTATTCTCTCCCGCAACAACCACCCGCTATGGAAAACAAATCCCATTCGTTAAAGTCGTAGCAACAGCGCCGCCACATAATAACATGGCAAAACATTGAACACAAAATTGAGTTTCCGGCAAAAGTTTAATGAAGTTACACGGACAGAGCAGGGCACAAGGCACACTACTGGCCAAATTTCATGGCATTCAAAAAAAAAAAAAAAAAAAGAGAAATGTAATGGGGAGCCGAAGGGGTTTCCGGTGAGCCAGAGTAGAGTATCGAAACAAAAATAGGTCGCCATAGATGGGCATTTGAAAAACTAGGATGGGTGGTGGTAAATAAGGATATTAGAGAATACCATCACTCCACACCTAGCAGTTGGCGAACGGGGGTGAGTCAAAACTAATTGAATTTTTTTTGTCTGTCCATGTTTGCATAAAGATAATAAAATGTATTTTGTTTCTGTTTATGTTTATTCTCATCCGTTATTTTTTTTTTTTTGTTTTTTTTCTAACAGCATTGCTTTACCAACAACAATGACGAGTGGCAGCGCTGTAGGCGGCAACACCGATGATGGCCATACAAATGCTGAAAATATTGATTCTAAACCCGAATCGACTAATGACAGTTTAGCTTTGGTACCATTCACACCCATGGAATGTTCTGATATGTCAACGGCCACAGATGAATTTTCCAAAGACCAACCGGATCCGGATACGATAAAAATGTTTGTGGGCCAAGTACCAAAGGCATGGGATGAAACAAAGTTGCGTGCCCTCTTCGAGCAGTATGGGCGGGTGCATACGCTGAATGTGTTGCGTGACAAGGTTACCATGATGAGCCGAGGTAAGTAAATTTCAATTAATGTCATTATTTAATTAAATGATATTATTATTTAAATAGTCGGAATAATTAAATTTGTTAACTTATATAAATAAATGCCGAGAAGACCTTGTACGGAAAGACCTTCTGTGACAGGAAGGCCTTCAGGTCTTCTACAGTCATTCGGTCTTTTATGAGAGGACCTCCTCGTCTTCAATGATCTTCTTGACCTTCTCGTTCTTCTTCTATGAGAAGGCTTTCCGGAAATCTATAAGAAGACCTTCCGGTCTTCCATGAGAGAAGACATTTGGGTCTTCCATAAGAGAAGACCTTCGGGTCTTCCATGAGAGAAGACCTTCGGGTCTTCCATGAGAGAAGAACTTCGGGTCTTCAATGAGAGAAGACCTTCTGCTTTTCTATGAAAATACCTTCTGGTCTTCTATAAGAAGACCTTCTGTTCTTCTAAGCGAAGACCTTCTGGTCTTTTATGAGAGAACCTTCTGGTCTTCTATGAGAAGTCCTTCTGGTCTTCTATGAGAAGACCTTCTGGTCTTCTATGAGAAGACCTTCTGGTCTTCTACGAGAAGACCCTTTGGTCTTCTATAAGGAGATCCTTTGGTCTTCTATGAGGAGATCCTTTGGTCTTCTATGAGAAAACCCTTTGGTCTTCTATGAAAAGACCCTTTAGTCTTCTATGAGTAGACCCTTTGGTCTTCTACGTAAAGACCTTCCAGTCATCTAAGCATTTATGTGCCTAGAATGTTAGTGTGACGATATTTGATCCTTAATGAGATAGAAAAGCTGGTGAAGCTCCTCTATCCATAGAAAAGCTGGTGAAGCTCCTTTATCCATATAAAAGCTGGTGAAGCTCCTCTATCCATAGAAGAGCTGGTGAAGCTCTTCTATCCAAGAAGAACTGCTGAAGCTCCTCTATACGTAGGAGAGTTGGTGAAGCTATTTTATTCATAAAATAGCTGATGTAGCTCTTTTATCCATACAAGAGCTGGTGAAGCTCTTATATCCATGGAAGAGCTGTTGAAGCTTTCTATCCATAGAAAAGCTTTTGAAGCTCTTCCATCTGTTGGAGTTCTTCTATACATAGAAGAACTTGTGAAGCTCATATATCCATAGAGGAGCTGGTGAAACTCTTCTATCCATAGAAGAGCTGCTGAAGCTCTTCTATCCATAGAAGAGCTGGTGAAGCTCTTTCATCTAATGGAGTCTTCTATCTGTTGAAGCTTTTATATACATAGAAAAACTGGTTAAGCTCTTCAATCCATAGAAGAGCTGGTGAAGCTCTTCTATCCATAGAAGAGCTGGTGAAGCTCTTCTATCTATAGAAGAGCTCGTGAAGCTCTTCTATCCATAGAAGAGCTCGTGAAGCTCTTCTATCCATAGAAGAGCTCGTGAAGCTCTTCTATCCATAGAGTAGCTCGTGAAGCTCTTCTATCCATAGAAGAGCTGGTGAAGCTCTTCTATCCATAGAAGAGCTGGTGAAGCTCTTCTATCCATAGAAGAGCTGGTGAAGCTCTTCTATCCATAGAAGAGCTGGTGAAGCTCTTCTATCCATAGAAGAGCTGGTGAAGCTCTTCTATCCATAGAAGAGCTGGTGAAGCTCTTCTATCCATAGAAGAGCTGGTTGGAGCTCTTCTATCCACAGAAGAGCTGTTGGAGCTCTTCTATCCATAGAAGAGCTGGTGAAGCGCTTCTATCCATAGAGGATCTGGTGAAGCTCTTCCAGTCTTCTATGAGCAGACCTTCCAGTCTTCCATGAGAAGACCTTCCGTTCTTCCATGTGAAAACCTTCCGATCTTCAATGAGAATATCTTTCGGTCTTCTAAGAGAAGACCTTCTGCTGGTCTATGAGTAGACCTTCTGCTGGTCTATGAATAGACTTTCTGCTCATCTATCAGTAAGTCTTCTGGCCTTCTATGAGGAGACCTTCTGGCCTTATATGAGAAAACTTTCTGGTCTTCTTTAAAAAGATCTTCTGGCCTTATATGAAAAGACATTTTGGACTTCTGGGATTCTATCAGAAGACTTTCCAGTCTTCTATGAGAAACCTTCCACACTTCTATGAGAAGACCTTTAAATGGTCTTCCTTCGGGTTCTCTCTGAGAAGGCCTTCTACAAGAAGACCTTGTGGTCCTCTGTGAGAAGAATGTGTAATTCCTTTTTTACTATCATACCTGAAGCCAGAACCAATTTTACCAATATTTATGGATATTAAATCCGCCATTTACGCCACCAAAACCAGCATCCTACCTTACCGCATTCGAAATTTCCTTGCATCCTCTGACTTCCAACCAAAAAAAAGAAAAAATCGAATTTAACTCATTTCGTATTCCCGCCGGATGCAAAAACATTCTTTATCGTCACATTATATCTAACAAACAAATTTTAATCAAAGTTATAAACATTACGAAATATTGTTATGGTATAACAACCGAAGATGAAAGAAAACGTACACACACACACATAAGTATGTAATAGTGTTAATAAAGTTTTATGGGTAATTTTACATATTTTTTTTCTCCCTCGAAGCTAATACCTCTACTCTTGGCAAAGCTAAAAACAAATATGCGATTTGTGTTGTGTGTAAGACCACAATTTTACTATACACTGTGGTTGTGTATGTGTGTGTGTGCGTTTGTAGCTCATGCCGATAATAGTCTTGTTTTTATTATTACGGGATATTATAGTAATATCAACACAACTAATACTACTACAAAAGTGGTAAACAGATTTTCTTGTAACGTGTGTACATGGCTGCCAAGAGGCTTGCTTACAACATGTTAACATGCAATGTGGTAAGATAAGATTTTTTCATCTTGGGATATTACGAACCGAGGTTTGAAGGTTGGTTTTCATAGGTCGGTTAAATATCGCAATTTTGTATGAATTTTCAATAATTTTTTTCTAAATTGATAAAGAATCCAAAGTCTTCACTTTCGGTCGCCTTGATTTCATCTGCATGTAGGGTATCCCTAGAACCAACATAGGCCCGATTCTTTTCTCTCTCTCTACACCACTTTTAATGCCACTGACCAGCTGTCATTAGTTTTTATCCCATGTTAAGCATTATGGTTTTAGGAATGTTAGTATTTTGTTATCGCTAGTAAAACATATGTTAAAGGCCATATACACCAAAACACATACACACACACACACACACTCTGCGACCTCCTGAGCACAGCATGGCGATAGGATATTTTGTATAAAAATTAGAATATTACCATATATTATTTACACTTCCGAGTTGAGGTTATGAACACGTAACATCACCACCAAACCCCCACTCTCCCTAAAGGCGTCCCAACAAAATCTTAATAAGTGGACCGGTAAAACGACTCTATATCGAGTCGTAATTTGTGGTACATGTTATGACCACCTCTCTCTCTCCATTTGAATATTAGTAATCGACCCATAACTAAACTTCCTTATGACATATACCTGGGCTGTAGGGGTAAGCGTAGGAATATTATCGTTAACATTAAAGCTCATAAAACTATATACGCTTCCAAGCGGAGGTAATATTGGTGTGTGCGAGAGTTTTTCCTACACAACCCTTTCTATGTAATGGATATTGGTGATTAGATTACAATGTTCCGGTAACATTTTCCATGGGAAATTCTAATCATATTTGGTAATGGCATTTATGTGCCTGGAATGTTAGTGCGAGGATATTTGATCCTTAATGAGAAAAATAAGCAATAAGGACATGTTATTTGAAGAACTTATGTGGAGAGTTAAAATAACCTTAGTTATTATGTACACTGGAGGAAAAACAAAATGACGCTATATGTCATATCATGTCAATTCAGAAGTTCATAAGTTTGACTGGTCCAAACTTTAAAAACCCTCCACCACTTGGAAGGAACCTGAAAAATTAAAAAAAAACAATGTTAGAAAAATACCGTCTAAATGAAAATCGTTATATGGGGCCTATATGCAGAGGAAAACCTGCATATGCAACTTTTTGCTAAAGGCTGAAGTATGTATTCCGAACTTAAAATACGAAATTTAAAACAATTCTGGTGAAAAAATGTCGCCAAAACCATCAAAATACCGAATATACCGGTGAAGCTCTTTTACGGTAGAGCTATTAAAGCTTTCCTATCCATAGAAGAGCTGGTAGAGTTCTTCTTTCCATATAAGAGCTGCTGAAGCTCTTCTACCCATATAAGAGCTGCTGAAGCTCTTCTGTCCATAGAAGAGCTGCTGAAGCTCTTCTGTCCATAGAAGAGCTGCTGAAGCTCTTCTATCCATAGAAGAACTAGTGCAGCTCCTCTATCCATAGAAGAACTGGTGCAGCTCCTCTATCCATAGAAGTGCTGGTGCAGCTCTTCTATCCTTGGAAAAGCTGGCTAGCTTTTCTATCCATAGAAGAGCTGGCGGAGTCCTTCTATCCATAGAAAAGCATTTGAAGGTCTTCTATCCATAGAAGAGCTGGTGAAGCTTTTCTTTCCACAGAAGTTCTAGTGAAGTTCTTCTATCCACAAAAGAGCAGTTGAAGCTCTTCTATTCATATAAGAGCTGGTGAAGCTCTTCTATCCGTGGAAGAGCTGATGAAGGTCTTCTACCCATATAAGAGCTGCTGAAGCTCTTCTATCCGTAGAAGAGCTCGTAAAGCTCTTCTATTCTTAGAAGAGCTGGTGAAGCTCTTCTATCCACAGAAGAACTCGTAAAGCTCCATAGAAGAGCTGTAGCTGCTTCGATTGGGCTTGATGAATTCTAAGACCTTTAGATAAAGCTTACTATCTTATCTTGTTAAGTTAGTTGAGAAAAAGATCTCCCATTCAAAGTAGAGCTTTTTGCTTTCTTCAATGGACAGGTAGGTATTTTACTTATCCATTCTTTCGAAATTAAGTTATCTAACGGATAAATTTCTCTTTCATGGGTTGTCCTTATCCTTTTAAACTATCAATTTTCGGGTCATTATCTTTAGTTGGTAAATTTTGAAAAGCTCCAATTTATTAAGAACTCTTGGATTTGTTTGACATTTTTTCAGAGGTAGGTATTTCCAACCCGGGTTTGACCTGGTCTTACTAAAGCAATGTGGTGTCATTTGAAATCCAATATTTATCCACTAAGTGGTCACTTGACGGGGTTATTTAAAACGGTTCGGGAGTTATATAAAAATTATAGTTTGTTTGGACCCGAATTTCTTTAAAAAATCCACAGAAGTTAAAAGAGGTCCTATTTTGAGCATCCACAAAACATACACTATATAATAGCTTACACTCCAACCTTACCATAATGTTACGATTTTTGCTATTATCTTTACTGGATCTGATTGATTGACTGATTTTCAAAATTCCACAATTGTGTTTTGCTACTATTTTTTGAGGGTATTATATACAGGTCGCAATTATCGTCCGATCCTCACGAAATTTTGGATGGGGTAGGTTTATGTTCAGAATTAAAGCCTATTGTTTCTGAAGACGTACATTTAGAGGTTCAAATGGACAAAAAAATATAACAATTCTCTGATTTTGCAGTCGCAGGTCACAATTTAAAACAAATCGACACGGAATTTTTCATGAGAAGAGATTTAAAGACAATTGTCGAGTGCAAATGTTTTGCATACCAACAACACGAAGGAGTGTGTAAATATTTTGCAATGTCCTGGTCAAAAAGCCAAGGGTAACATCTGGGAAGTGCTCTATGGCATCATTTCAAAAGCGAAAATTTCCAAAATGGATTTGGACATAAGGGGGCTTTCAACATATTGTAATGTTGTAGGGTATCACATAGCCGGCCCCGCGCTATTATAGCCTTTTATGCTGTATGGTAGACGCCCTCCACCTCAGGGTAAAGGAAACATTAGAACCCATTATGACCCACAAATACCAAAATTTGTCAAAAATCATCAAAATACCGAATATCGGGAAATACCGCTATATGGGGGCTATACCAAATCGTGAATCTATACGTGCAATGTTTCTCCACACGAACAAGGACCCATTATGACCCATAAATACCAATTTTCAGACAAATTCGTGAAAAAATGCTGTAAAAATCATCAAAATACCGGATGTCGGGAGGTACCATTATATGGAGGCTATACCAAATCGTGAACCTATACATGCAATGTTTCACCACAAGAACTAGGACCCATTAGGACCCAAAAATACCAAATTTTAGACAAATCGGTAAAAAAATATGGCAAAAATAGTCAAAATATCGAATATCGGAAAGTACCGTTATATGGGGGCTATACAAAAGCGTGGACCTACACATGCAATGTTTCGCCACCGGAGCTAGAACCCCTTATGACCAACAAATACCAATTTTTAGACATATCCGTAAAAAAATATGGCAAAAATAGTCAAAATATCGAAGATCTGGAGTTACCTTTATATGGGGGCTATACCAAAACGCGGACCTATACATACAATGTCTCGCCACACGAACTAGGACCCATTATGACCAATTTTCAGACAAATCCGTGAAAAAATGTGGCAAAAATCATCAAAATAGCGAATATCGGGAGGTACCGTTATATGGGGACTATACCAAAACATGGACCGATACATCTCATTTTCAATACCAACCATCCTAGACACAATACAAATTGATCTGCAATTCATTTTGACGCTCTACGTCAAATAAAGTAGGCTGTATCGTGATTTCAACAAACAGACAGGGACATCGTCCGCCTACATCGTTAAATCGACTTAGAATTTTATGCTGATTATCAATATATATACATTCTGGGGTCTACGCCGAATATTTAGGGATGTTAAAAACGGAATGACAATGTAACATTTGTAACATTTTGGAAAGGTCATAGTGTCAACTATAATTTGGCATATATATAGTGGACTCCCAAAATGGGGCCTTTTTCGACTTTTGGGGGAATCATTGAAAAATCCGGGTCTTGTGATAGCTATTTTCATTAGCTTTCAAATTATACTCATATTCGTTTTGGGTCAAATTTCCGGGTACCAGGGTCCGTCCCCCAAGAAAAAAAGAGTTTCCCGGAATCAGGAAAAAATTTTAAAAACTTTTATTCGAATTAATTAATTTTGTGCCCACTTGGCACATTTTAACAAAAGTAACCTTAGGTCAAAAAATATTTTATTGCGAATATATACATTTAATAATGATCATAAGCTGAGGGTACCAACTGACCTAAACTTTTAACTTATTTAAAAGACAATTTCCAATTTTAGTCCGCATTTGAAAAACACTGATCCCTGCATATTTAGCGATAATTAATGAAAAAATACCGAAATACCTACATAAAAGCTAAATTTAATTCAAATTTCATAAAAATCATATTTTCTTTGTCCTTTTCGTGCAACCCATTCTTGTTCAAACATTTGAAAAGGAAATACTCCCCATCATTATTTATCAACAAAAAATGCATTGCATGATGTTCGTTTGCCAAAAAAAAGTTAATTGTTTTTTCCGTCCCTTTTGTGTGTTTTTGTAAAGTTTACATGTTCTTGCCAAATTTGAGTATTTATTAGCGTTAATTACCTGTTTGTAATGATTGCATGTTAATTAGCGGAACAAAACGGAATTCAGAATTTTTGCAAAAGTTACTTAATCAGATGGTGTCAAGTATGCAATATAGTATATTCAATTAAGGCCCAATCAAAAGTGGGCCACAGAACTATAAGGAAGTATGCTATTCGAATGTTTGGAGCTATGCAAGTAATAGGCCAAGTGTGCCCCTCTCTCTCAATCTTTGAATGGCGAATAGCTGTAATTTATGTCCTTTAGAAATTATTTCTAAAGACCATTTGCCTCCTGTTTTTTTTTTGTCGTATACGTTATACCTCAACTTGCTGGTTGTATACGACTAATGAAGATGCGGCCATAAAATGTTGCATATGTATATCTACTTATGTTCGTATGTTTTTGTAGAGCGTTCTCTTTTACTCTGTAGTAGCATTTATACCAAGCATAGTTTTTATATTCCATGTTATGAGTATTACTTCTTTTTTGTCAAATGTTACAGTTTCTTGTACTACTTGTTGTTGTATTCTTGTATTCCTTTTTTTGCTTCTTGTTCTTTGTGTGTCTTGCAGGATGCTGTTTTGTGACGTACTATACACGTAAGGCTGCTTTGAAGGCGCAGGATGCTTTGCACAACATCAAAACTTTAGATGGGGTAAGTAATGGAGATGACGATGACGAGAAGACCGAGACGATGTGAAATTGTTTTGGTCTACTTGTCATCCTAAGATACTTAATAAATACGTTATGAATAAATAAAATAGAGACGAAGAAAAACAACTTAGAATAGCTTAAGCTGCATCTCTGTGTACGTGTGTGTGTATGTATGTAAGTGCTTGTGTGTGTATGTATGTATGTGTGCATGTTCTTCATGCTGTTTTTTCAATGTACTATTTCCTATTTCTATGGCAGTTTTTCTTCTATTCTGTTTTTTCTATAGTATCTGTAAATGTTGCATATTGATGTGTGAGTGTGTATGTGCTTGTATGTATGAAGAAGGAATGAAAAGTTAATATTTTTTGTTTTCGTTTTTCTTTTTTTTAAATCTTTTTCTATGCAAGTCTGTGGTGTTCATTAGCTTTTGATATTTTCATTCATTCATGGATATACTTACCATACAGATGTACAATATGAATCACACACACACATATGCATATACGTACCTACATACAAAGTACTTAATGAAAGAAATGAATGTGTGCGGAAAAAACTGTGGAAATTTTTTTTAGGTACGACTGGGTGGAAGTTTTCTTATTGAAACTGATTAAAAAAGTGAATTACTCCACTTACCAAAGCGGGAACAATTTTCTACTACAAGAATTGTTATTTATTGCGATTCTTAAGAACCAAATTCAAAACATGGTGGAAAATTGTGGCTAGGATTATCAAAATACCGAATATCGGTGGGTATCGTCATATAGAAATCTTGGACTAATATGGAAAATGTTTTGACAACAGTTGCAGAACCCATTACGAACTACAAATACCGATTTTGAAACAAATCCGGTAGAAAATATGGTTTAAAACTATAGAATATTCTACCGTTATATCGGTGCTATAGTAAAACGTGAATCTACACCAAGGCTAGGCAAAGAGTATCCCATGGGATATCTGTGAGTTCACCAACACAATTGTAACAAGTAAAAAAGCAGTAAGTTCGGCCGGGCCGAACTTTGAATACCCTCCACGATTTGGAACGAATTAGAAAATTTTCAAAAAAAAAATCCAATAAAAATTCTTTTAAAATCTTTAAAATATCTAATATAGGAAGGTGCCGATATATGGGGGATATACGATATTGTGGACCTATAAAGACAAATCTATGTCTGCGTGTAAAGTACTCACAAGGAACTCCATGTGTGGATTTTCAGGCAATACGATTGGAAAATGTGGCTAAAACATCAAAATACCGAATATCGCGGGGTACTGTTATATGGGAGCTATACGTTATCGTTAACCTACATAGAGAATTCTCTGTCGGTGGGTAAAGTGCTCACAAAGAACCCCTTGTGTACAAAGAACCCCTTGTGACCATTCCGTTGAAAAATATGGCTAAAAACATCAAAATACCGAATATCGGGGGGTACAGTTATATGGGGGATATACGATATCGTGGACCTATATAGATAATTCTCTGCCGAGGTATAAATTACCCACAAGGAACTACTTGTGTGGATTTTCAGAGAATTCCATTGAAAAATGTGGCTAAAATCATCAAAATACCGAATATCGGGGGTACCGTTATATGGGGGCTATACGATATCGTGGACCGATATAGCCCATCTTCGAACTTGACCTGCCTGCAGACAAAAGAGAGATCTGTGTAAAATTTTAGCTTCCTATCTTAATTCGTTTAGACTGTAGCGTGATTACAACAGACGGACAGACGGACGGACAGGGCTAAATCGTCTTAGAATTTTATGCTGATCAAGAATATATATACTTTGTTGGGTCTAAAATGATTATTTCGATGAGTTACAAAGGGAATGACGAACTTAATATACCCTCCACACCTTTTTTGGTACGGGTATAAAAATAGAAGGTACGTGTATCGACGTTTTGAAAGTTTATATCGCAAAGCCAATGGAGGGGGCTAGTTTCCCCATATTTTTTTAAAAATTTCGGATTAAGATTTCTTGGAATCCGTTGACTTTCGGTATATAGTACATTCGACAATTTTACAGATAAACCCAGTACAGAAACTCCTAAAATAGGGCGGGGCCGACTTTATGATACCCTACACCACCTTGCTTATTTAGTAGAGCTCCACATAACAATTAAAATTTTTTATGGGAGAATTCAGTCATACACGCTATGATTATAATTTATAATTCAAAGGACTAAATATGCCGTTGCATTTGTATATTTTAAATTCGGACTTGTATTACCCATTTGGTGCGAAATTAATTTGAAATCAGATTAAGAAATATATATGGGAGATATATCCAAATCTGAACCGATCTCGATAAAATTTAGCAAATGTATTTCTGAGCTGTATTTCATATATTTCCCTGAATATCGTTGTTACGGAGTGCATATTACGGCTGTGGGTAACAAATACAACAAATCGGATGAACAATATATATGGGAGCTATAGCTTTATCTGAACCGATCTTCACCAAATTTGGCATACTAGCTTCTAGACCCAATTCGGTCGCATGTGCCAAATCCCATCCCATTTGGGTAAATATTAGACGTTTGGTTTTCAATAAAAGTTAAATCGGACGAAGTTATATATGGGAGCTATATACAAATCTGAACCGATCCCAATAAAATTTGGCAAAGATATTTCTGAGCTGTATTTGACATATTTCCCTAAATATTGTTGTTTCAGAGTGCATATTACGGCTGCGGAGGACAAAAATAACAAATCGGATGAACAATATATATGGGAGGTATAGGTATATCTGAACCGATTTCGATCAAATTTGGCATACTTATTTTCAGGCCTAATTTGGTTGTATGTGCAGAATTCCATACTATTCGGGCTGATATTACACGTTTGGTGCACAATAAAAGGCATATCGGGGGAGATATATATGGGAGCAATTTCTAAATCTTGACCGATTATCTCCAATTTCAGTAGGGTTCGTCCTTGGGCCAAACAAATGATTTGTGCAAAATTTCATCTGGATAGGGCAATAAAGGCAAACTGTACTTTGTTTACAAAAATACATGGACACACAGACAGGCGGACGGATGGACATGCATAAATCGACTCAGAATGTGATTCTATGCAGATCATCAAAAGGAACTATGGGTCTATCTCGTTTCCTTTTGCCTGTTACAAACAAATGCACAAAGACATAATACCCTGACCACTTTGTGGTGTAGGGTATAAGAATTGTCTACACGGAAAAGAAAGGATAATCCGATTTTGCTTCAATTTTGCAAATCCTAATAATTGCATCAGTACTAGATCAGGTGCGAAAATTCACAATATCGGTCCACTCCATCCAGTACCCCCCTCACAAAGGGTCAAAATTGTGAATAATTACAACACTTATAAAGTGTGATGTAAGAGTCCGATCGTCTTCATATTTTCACACATCCCAATATTTCTAGTAACCCAAGGTCTGGTGTTAAGATGAAATATATCGGCCCACACCTCCCCCACAAATGGTCGAAAATTTCAAAAAATATATTTTTTGCCCAGAAAGAAATTTTCACACTTCCCATTAATTTTATAAACTCAAGATCTAGTGTTAAGATGGAATATATCTCTCAACTCCTTCTGTTACCTCCCCCCCACAAAAGATCGAAATTTTGAATATCCATAAAGCGAAATTAATTAATTAAAAGCGAAATTAACATCCGATTCCATTCAGACTTAGCACATCTAAATATTTCCATCAACATAAGATATGTTATATCACGAAATTGTCAATATTGATCCATTCCTTCGTAGCCTAATACATAGAGGGTCGACAATTTGAATAATCATAACAGAATAATCGAACCTTGGTTCAGGGTATACATCTGTCGGCAAAACCGACCGATATTTTTTAACTTGCTTTTTTATAATTGACCTAGCACTAATCAAATATTTAATTTTCCAAGTGTGAACAAAATCGAATGATGCTTTCTTGTTCTAGAAGTCAAATAATTTTCTTTGAAATTTTTGACTTTTGTGTTGGAGGCACTAGAAGGAATGGACCGATATTGCCAATCTTCGAACTCGATTCAAGTTAGACAATAATATTATTGTCTATTAATATAATTTCACCTCAATCGAATGCTCACTTCGAGAGTTGTCGTGCTGTGCGCATCGGACAGACAGACTTAAATCCTTAGATCGACTCTAAATGTCGTAAAACTGATTTGGTTCAAAGAGACCTAGGGTCCGTTATTTCGATTAGGCATTTTTGACCGTATCAAGTGATATATATCCTCTGTAGCCATAAGGCCGAAGGTATCCCTGACAATCTATACATATCGATTTTTGAACGATTGCCCTAGAAATGTGTCTAAAATCCTCAGAATACCGAATATCGGAAAGTACCGAAGCATGGGGGTCTATAGGAAAACAAGGATCCATGTAGACAATGTTCTGCCACAGGAGTTGGAAATCATCAAAATACCGAATATCGGGAGGGGATATATAAAACCTTGGTTTATGTTCTATATAGCCCGTTTACGAAATATAGCGTGGTTACAACAGACAGACCTTCGGACATCGCTAGATCGGCTTAGAAGTTTGCGTTGATCAACGATATATATACATTGAGTATATTGTGGAGTTACAAACGGTAGAGGGTATAAAAATGTTTGCGCCCCTAATGTACATACTTCCATGGAATCCATATTATTATCGCTTCGTAATATTTCGAAACATAATTTTTACTTCATTGAAAATGTTACTATAAGCGCTTCCTAGTACAGAAAAATGTCGCTTACTTTTTGTAGGCGAAATATCTATCAAATTTCAGTGAGTACAATTTCCAATACCTTTTAGTATGAATTTTTAATGCTTACACCCTATCTCTAGCCAAGAGACCGGTTTGTGAAATTTCAAGACCAAGATAAAGACTCATCACGAATTTCCATTTGCCAAAAAAAAAATAAATAAATAAGGGTACAGAGACCGTGCATTCCGTTTGAACATATCAACATTCTCCACAGTGTAAATAAAAATACACGCTTCGAGACATATAAATGCATAAATAAAATAATTCTCCTAATGACATCTCTTCAATGTTGTTTTGAACTGCTTGAAAATGTACGCCATACATAAGTTGTAAATTATTTTCTGTGTTTTTTTTTTCTCCCCCTTTGACGTGGCACAAAAAAGAAGTATTTCAATTTATGTCAAAAACATATCCTTTTCAATAAAAACCCATGTAGGAATATTCTGAATTGCATCTGTGATGTGATGTGACATGATGACGATGATGATGGCGATGTTGCTTAGTAATTCTCTTAATTAGTATATTTTTTGTCTCATAATCATCAGGCATTGCCCACTTCATATATGTGAAGGGAAAATATCTAGAGTTGGAGTGTTTTCAGTGGATGTTGTGGGATAAGAGTAAAATGTTGCTTGAAGAAATGGTTTTCAAAACTAATTTTGGAAAATACAACTGGCATATAAATTACTTTTGACGTAAATACAAAATTCTCCGGATTTTTAAAATAATTTAAAATAATTTGAAATTTACAAAAAGAAAAACGTGTGAGGTACTGTAAACTCCAAATCGGATGAAACATAGGTGGCGCAAAAGTGAACTTCCGATTTTTTTGCTGTAATTTAAAAAAAAAAAAAAATTAAAACCTTCTTCTTCTTTGATTTTTTTTTACATCAAATCGATATGTGATTTCATGTAAATGACCGCCGCCAAAGTATATTGTCATATGAGCCCTTTTTATGGCATTTTCCATCACTTTGTCTAAAACTTCCGGTGATAGGTCCTCACATTCTTAACGGGTATTGTATTTAAGAGCTGAAAGAGTCTGAGACTTGGTGACATAAAACCACGACTTCAAAAAGCCCCACAAAACGAATTCTGGAGCGGTCAAATCAGGCGATCTTGCTGGCCAGTGCTAATCGCCAAAGCGGGAGATTAGGCGCCATGGAAATGCATCCGCATATCGATTGTGGTACGTTCAGTGTGTGACGTTGCACCGTCCTCTTGGAACTACAAGTTTTCCAATCCCAACTCATCAGGTTGCGGAAAAAAAGAAGTCGTTGATCATTGCTTTGTAGCGTACACTATTCACATTAACCGTTTGACCCGCGACGTCTTCAAGGAAAAAAGGTCCGATGATTCCTCCAGCGAATATAGAACACCATACAGTGATTCTGAGCGAGTGTAATGGCTCTTGAAGCGCAAAGTTTGCTTAGTTACATACCCGCTAGATGCCAGTGGGCCTCATCACTCATGATTATTTTTGTGAAAAATCATCTTCTTCGTCGTGGTGATGACTTGAGCGTATGTTAGACGCGATTGGGGGTCATCAGCTAACAGCTGATGTACCATCTGGACTTTGTACGGAAACATCCTCATATCTTCCGTACCGAAATACGCTGTAAAGACCGTCGACTGATACCCATTTGCGTGTCACGTCATTTGGTCGATGTCGACGGCGCTTTCGCGGCATCCTCGGCTACAGCAGCCAAATTCTCTGCAGAACGGATACTCCGGGGTCTGCCACGTCGGGCAGCATCTGTTGTGGTGTCAGTCTTTTCTAGGCGTCGCTGTGTTTCACCAGTACGCATTGAACGGCCAGGAAATCTGCAACAAAATTCACGTTGTGCCAAAGTCACCGACCGATTATTGGTTAAATAAATAATCACTAATATTCCGCATTCTGGAGCCATGAAGCATAACATTGTTTATTAACGTGTATTTCGCATGTGTATACTACAAAAAATGTCAAAACAGAACCGAACTGGTATTTTCTTATAGGAGGATAATTTTTGCGCCACCTGTATATATGGGAGCTATGGTTATATCTGAACCGATTTTCATCAAATCTGAAGTACTTGTTTCTGGAATAAATTCAGTCTGAATTGCCAAAATTCAGTCTATTTGGGCTGATATTAGCCAAGCAGTGCCCAATAAACTTGATCTCTGATAATGATATATATCTGAGCCGATCTCGACAAAATTTGACAGAAATATTTCTGAGCTCCATAAGCTATCTGATACCAAATATCATTCTTGTGGAATGCATATTACGCATGTGAGGGTCTTTAAACCCCAAATCGGATGAAACATATACATGGGAGCTATAACTACATCTGAACCGATTTTCACCATATTTAATGTACTTGCTTCTAGACTGAATTTGGCCGGATGTGCCAAAAGTCAGTCCATTTGGGCTAATATTAGCCATTTGGTGCCCAAAAAAACTGAAATCGGATAAGGATATATATGGGAGATATATCCAAATCTGAACCGATTTTCACCAATATTTAAAATATTTGTTTCCAGGATGAATTCAATCGGAATTGCCAAAATTCAGTACATTTGGGCTGATATTAGCCATATGTTGCCCAAAAAACCTGAAATCGGATAAGGATATATATGGAAGCTATATCCAAATAAGAACCGATTTTCTCCAATATTTATTATTCAGATTTTTATATAGCTTCGATTTTCCCCAATATTTAAATTATTTGTTTCCAGGATGAATTCAGTCGGAATTGTCAAAATTCAGTACATTTGGGCTGATATTAGCCATTTGGTACACAACAAAACCTAAAATCGGATAAAAGTATATATGGGAGCTATATCCAAATCGTAACCGATCTTGAAAAAAATTGGCAGAGGAATTTCAGGGCTGTATCTGATAGCTGGTACGAAATATCATTCTTGGGGAGTGCATATTACGAATGCGAGAGACCTTTAACCCCAAATCGAATGAAGCATCGAAATCGAAGAGGGCTGATATTAGCCATTTGGTACACAATAAACCTAAAATCGGATAAAAGTATATATGGGAGCTATATCCAAATCGTAACCGATCTTGAAAAAAATTGGCAGAGGAATTTCAGGGCTGTATCTGACAGCTGGTACGAAATATCATTCTTGGGGAGTGCATGTTACGAATGCGAGAGACCTTTAACCCCAAATCGAATGAAGCATATATATTGGAAGCTATTGCTATATATACCGATTTTCTCCAAATTTGATGTTCTTGCTTGTGACTGAATTTGGTGGGATGTACCAAAATGCAGGCCATTTCGACTTATATTGAGCAAATGGCCAATGGCACAATTAACCCGAATATATAGGAGCTATATCTAAATTTGAACCGATTCTTACCAATTTCAATAGGGTTCGTCCTTGGGCCAGGCAACTATAGTTTGGAAAATTTCATCTCAATTGGATAATAAATGAGACCTACATTTTGTTCACAAAAATAAATGGTCATGAGGACGGCCGGGCGGACAGACGGACTGACATCCATAAATCTACTCAGAAAGCGATTCCTTCCCCATGTAATAACAAAAATGCACAAAGACATAATTCTCTTCCACTATGTGGTGTAGGGAATAATTACCATTATCTGGTGTAGGATATAAAATCCGGAGTATGAGTATTATTTCTGGGAGTTATGGAACAAGAGTTGAAATGTTGGTAGAAGACATTTTTTTTCTAAATTAATTTCAGAATATACAGTAGGAAATATAAATTACTTGTGACTTAAACACCTCAGGAAGACCTGATTAAAACAAACAAGTTAAAAAGCTGTAAATTCGGCCTGGACGAACTTTGAATACCCTCCACCATTTGGTACAAATTTAAGAATTTTCAAAAAAATAAAATCCGTTAAAAATTTTGTTAAAATCTTGAAAATACTAAATGTAGCCGTATATTAGGGTCTATACGACGACATGGACCTGCATAGGCAACTTTTGTCACAAGCTATATAACATATTCAAATGCCAAACTTGAAAAAAAATCTGTTTATAATGTAGCTAAAATCATCAAAATACCGAATATAGGGTGGTACCATGGTGGTTATAAAACGTGGATCTGCGCAGACAACTTTCTGTCATAGGCTGTTATATCCATTACGAACTTCAAATGCGAAATTTGAAACAATTCCGGTAAATAATGTCGCTAAAATCATCAAAATACCGAATATCGGGGGGTACCGTTAGGTGGGGGCTATACGAAGGCGTGGAGCTGCATAGACATTTTTATGTCATAGGCTATAGTATTCACTACGAACTTCAAATACCAAATTTGAAATAGTTCCGGTAAATAATGTCGTTAAAATCATGAAAATACCGCATATCGAGAGGTACCGTTATATGGAGGCTATACGAAGGCGTGGGCCCACATGGCTCATTTTCTGTCGTAGGATGTAGTATTCATTACGAACTTCAAATACAAATTTTGAAACAATTCCGGTGAATATTATCGCTAAAATCAACAAAATACCGAATATCGGGATCGGGAATACCGTTATATGGGAGCTATACGAATGCGTGGACCAGCACAGACAATTTTCTGTCATAGGCTATAGTATTCATAACGAACTTCAAATACCAAATTTGAAACAATTCCGGTAAATAATGTCGCTAAAGTCATCAAAATACCGAATATCGGGGGTACCGTTACATGGGGGCTATACGAAGACGTAGACATACATGGCCTATTTCGTTCGGAAGCTAGAGTGATTTCTACAGACGGATAGACGGACGGACATTGATAAATCGACATAGAATTTTATGCTAATCAAGAACTTTGCTGGGTCTAAAATGTATATTTCGAGGTGTTACAAACGGAATGACAAACTAAATATACCCTCCATACTATGGTGGAGGTAATAATTAAACACATTTAAGAAAATGCTGTCTTCATAACTTCGGCATTGCTAAAAAGTTTTTTTCTAAAAATGCAGAAAAATATATGGTTTAAATGTTAATCTCCAATAAAATAATCTCTTCTTATATAAAACTTCATCTTCTATCTATTTCCTCTCTCTCTCTCTTCTTTTAATTCCTGTCGTTTTTCCATCTCCTTTAACTTTACCTAACCACTTCTAATTACATAGTTCAAGGCGCTCTAAATCCCTTCATATTTTTTTTCATCATTCCCTTTCCGTTTACCTTTGCAAATGTTATTTTTCCCATCCAAATACCTTTAAATGTATTTAACAAAAGATCGGATTAAAATCACATCAAGCGTAGGAAAATTACAATTTTGAACAATGCCATCAAGAACACACCATGATTAGCAGTTAAAACCTCTTAGAAACACAGACCAATAACAGGATTCACTGGCACAAGTGCACATTAAAGATTTTTCAATTAAACTCTCATCATCATCGGTATCTCCACAATCATCATCATGGTGGTGGTCGTTGTTGTAATTGTCATTAAGACAAGAGAGTATCTAAAACCATTCAAAGGTAAAGGACATCAATTGTTGTGTCCGCAAAAAAACGTCAACTTCTCTATGGTGGATATAAATTGGAAAAAAAAGAAATACCAAATGACAATAGCATTTATAGAAAAGTTTTATAGGTCGGAAAAAAACTAAATAATTTCAAATGTCAAAACAATCAGGTGAATGAATGATGGAAATGACTTTATGGTTTGTCAGTTAAAAGCATACTTTTGACAAATGGAGTGAAGTAATAATTGTTGTAATGGTTTGGGCATACAGTAATGGATATTTACAGTAATGGTAATTATGTTATGGAAGTGGTAAATAAAAAATTCGGTTAACAGTGTTTTGAAAATAAATTGTACTCGGTATAAAACGGAATTTATTATAAAATAGTTTAGGGACTAGACCGACAAAGTGGTATGTAACTCCTTTCAGTTGAATGAACGAATACCTCAATATTTGAAATCTATATTAACAACTAAAAAAGGCCAAACCTAGCCTGACCTGGCCTAGGCTGCAGCATTACGAACATAAAATACAAAATTTCCGTTGAAAAATGTAGCTAAAATCGTCAAAATACCGAATATGGGGAGGTACCGTTATATGGGGCCTATATGAAGACCTGGACCTGCATAGACAATTTTCTGTCACAGACTGTAGTTCCCATTACGAACTTTAAATACGTAATTTGAAACTACTCCGTGAATAATGACGCTAAAATTATCAAATTACCGAATAATGGGTGGTACCGTTGTAGGGGGGCTATACGAAAACGGGGACCCTTACAGACAAATTTTCTGTCATAGGCTGTAGCATCCATTACGAACATCAAATACCAATTTTAAAAGAATTCCGATGAATAATGTCGTTAAAATCACCAAAATACCGAAAATAGAGAGGAACAATTATATGGGGGCTATACGAAGACGTGGACCTTCACAGACAATTTTCTGGGCTGTACTATCCATTACGAACTTCAAATACCAAATTAGAGGCATTTCCGGTGAATAATGTCCCTTAAATAACCAAAATACCGAAAATAGGGAGATACCATTATATGAGGGCAATACCGAAACGTGAACCTACATGGCCCATTTTCAATACCAAAAGTCCTGAAGTGCGCCTTCTAAGAACACCATTAAGCGTTTATACGAAAAATTTTCGACTGGTAAGGCTCTTTCTAATCCGAAGAGGCCATATAAAAGTCGACCAAGGCGATCGGCCGAGAATATCGCTGCCGTGCGAGCCAGTGTTGAGAGGTCCCCAAGAACATTCCAAAAACGCCGTTCTGAGCAGTTAGGCATGGCTCGGTCCACTTTACAACGGATTATTCGCATTGATTTGCATTTGTTCCCTGCGGACAAGCCTCGTCGATTGGAATGGGCCCAAAGAGTCATCGAGTGGCCAAAAAAAACATGGGTCCGTCGAATATGGGCAACATTGTATATGTACCAAGGGTTTTTGGAACTTCACACAATAAATATACGAAAAGTACTAAAATATACAAAATTCAGTACCATTTCGAATCATGTGAATGGTTAAAGCTACAAACTTAAAGTTTTAAATTGGAATCAATGTTGAGGAGTAGAGACGAATAAGGAAGTAGTTTTAGAAATGTCTCCTCATGTATACGAAAAGTACTAAACGGTAATAAATTTAGTACAATTTGAATGTGGAAGAAAGGAAGGAGCTGGCATTCTTAAATTTGAAATTAGCATTACTGGAGTGTAGGTTAGGAATATGGAGGGAGTTATCGAAATTTGTATTTATGTGCACGAAAAGTATAAATGGTACTAAATTTTGTGCAATTTCGATTTTGGTGAACCGATAAAGCTGGAATTCTGAAATTTATAAATATTATAAAAATTTGAACTTAAGTGTACTAAACGGTACTAAATTTGATGCAATTTCGATTTGGGTGAACCGATGGAGTTGGAATCCGGAAATTTGGAAATAAGATTTCTACTGGACTGTTTGATGTAGGTAGTCATGAAAATTTGTACTTAAGTGTACTTAATGGTACTGATTTTGGAACAATGTGGATTTGAGTGAACCGATAGGACTGGAGTCCTGAAATGGGGTAATGAGATTTCCATGGGATTGTTTGATTGAGGTACGAAATTAGTTTTGGAAATTTGGACTAGAGGCTGGGGGTATGTATGAAGTTTTGGAAATTCGTGCTTATGTGTACTAAATTTGGTAAGATTTGCATTTGAGTTCCGATACAGCTGGAATTTCCGCAATTTCATATAAAGGTCCATGTTGGTGTCCCTGGTTGAGGTATGGAGGTGGTTTTGGAAATGTGTGCAATAATTATTCAAAAAGTACTAACTGGTACTAACATAGGTATTGGGTGAAGAGATGGAGCTGAAATCTTAAAATTTTATGTAGATGTCACTGCTGGTGTCTGTGGTTGAGATTTGGAGGTTGTTTTGGAAATATTTTCGAAAAGTACCACGGATACTATATTGGGAATTTGGTGAAGGGATTGAGCTGCAGGTGAGATAAAAAAACTGCAACCAACTTCAGACTGCTGTCATTTCTAAACAACTCGTCCGACAGCTGTTAAAATTATTTCAATGACAGCTCACTATATTGTCTACAAGCATAAAAAAACATTTTGGTGAGAATTTTCCAGAAAAAAAGGAATTCGTTATGGAATTCAAGCGTGATAGCGTGATTTCTTGCTGGAAAGCCACAAGTGACTATCGTTAGAGCACTACAGCATTTAACTGTGTCTCGTATCATCGCTCGTTACCGTGATGTTGGTAGCGTAGCCGGACGTCAAGGAAGTGGATGGACGAAAACAGCAACATCAGCAGAAATGGTCGAAAAGTAACGAAAAATGGCTCGTGAGCTGAACATATCGCATTGCAATATTCCATTCGGCAAATATTGAAAAAATGAGCTCGGGGTAAAGCCATTGAAATGCCAAAAAGTGCTGCAACAGAAAGAAAATAGACTCAAAAGAGTTAAAGAGTTGCTTCGCTTGGCCGAATTTAATTCTCTCCGATGAGAAAAAATTCGTTGTCCAGCAGTTTGTAAACAAACAAAATGATCGTGTTTAATTGCTGAAAATGTGCACATTCGGATGGTCACCATAACTCAAGTGCCGGCCAGGTTATGGTGTGGGCCGCCATAACAGCCGACGGTCGCTCTCCGCTCGTATTAATCGACCGTGGCATCAGAAAAAATTCCGAATATTATCGCGAAAATATTCTGGAGGGTATATTAAAGCCTTGGGCACGCAAACATTTTGGCCACAGACCTTGGACATTCCAACAGGACTCAGCACCATCGCACTCTGCACGCGCCACCCAAAAATGGTTGCAAAATAAGGTTCCTCGCTTCATTTTATGTGCATAATGGCCACCAAAATCTCCTGGTACCAATCCGTTGGACTATTGTGTTTGGAATATTTTGGAAAGCAAGGTTGGGACTAAAAAATACCAAAGTGTCGATCACCTCAAGCACTCGCTTCGCCGGGAATGGGCCAAAATACCGCAGAGCAACATTTGGGCAGCGTGTGACGGTTTCATTGGCCGTTTGAAGGCCATAATTCGTGCCAAAGGTAACCAATTCAAATTTAAACTTATTCTAAAATTTGAAGCTATTCCGACATTTTTGCTTTCATTCAATATATTAAAAAAAGATTAAAAATTATGGCATTTTGTATGGATTTTTTGTATTTTTTTTATCTCGCCTTGTATAGTAACCTACCTTGATAATAGAACAGAGCATTTTAAATTTAGTACTAAATTGGTATATTATCTTGCACTACGCATTATCGAGAACCTACTGTAATTAAAAATTCGAGTTAATTACAAAATCCTCTGGAAGTTTAACACATCATCGTATCACTAAAAGTTATTACCAATTTTTGAATATATTGGTTTCATATAGTATTAAAACTTTTAACAGCAATTTTTTATTTTGTAATTTTGTTGGCTTTGTTTCACCACCTCCAACTACAGTAAATTAAGTCAATAAAGTTTTCAATGAGTTTTTATTTTATTGGAACTGTCATCATCATCAGCAACATCGGAACACAAAACAAAAGAAGCGGAACTATATGAACTACATTTAAATGTCATGTCAACTTTGTTGACATCAACTATAGAATATTGTCAATTTAGTTTTATTTCTGTGTTCCGGTTCTTTTTGTCTTTGTGTGTGTGTGAAATATTTTTTCGTTGAAATTGGTTTTATACAATAAAATTGAAATTGAAAATATGTGTTGACATACCTATACCGAAAACACGCACTACATTTATGTATGAAGTTCCATGAAATCGGTTGCAACAAAGTCAGTTATGCTTTGTGTGATGGACATACATGTTTTGTTCAAAGAAAAGGGAATTTATGGGAATTCGAAAGTTAACACGGAATAAAATATTTGATTATATTGCAGTTCATGGGAAAAAAGTAAAAAAACGGGTTTTGTGTTGAATTGGAAATAATATAATTTTGGGAAAACTATATTTGAAAATGATGCAGTGGGTCAAGAGAGAGAGGTAGAGAGGAAGAGCAGCCTTCGAAGTCCGTGGGAAATATCCTGAAATCAATTCTAGAATAAAAATCCACGTTATTTGGTCTTTTGGTCCTTGAAAAAAAAATCTTTAAAAATCCATGTTTATTGTCCTTTTGGTCCTTGAAAAAAAATTCTTTAAAAATCCATGTTCATTGGACTTTTGGTCCTTGAAAAAAAAATTCTTTAAAAA